>NC_134498.1:40793010-40893010 GCF_040206685.1 Ascaphus truei
GAAACAGTAAGGGTGTACTTAGTTTTTCACACATAGCTTCTCCATTTTGGCTTTATTTTTATTAAATAAATCATGACACAGTGTAATATGTCCATGTGTTGTTGTTCATCTGATGTTGTATTTACCTAATTTTTAGACCTGCTAAGGAACAGATGATTGTTATTATGTCCTGATATGTAAAACCATGGAATTCAAAGAGGGTGTACTTTCTTTTTCACATGACTGTAATATTATATGATGATATATACAAGGGGGGGGGGGAGCTTCCTCACAGGCTCTAAGGTCATGTATGTAACAGTAACTCATAGTATAATTAGTACTGATCCATTGTATAATAAAAATGTGTGTTAGATTGGTGGAGGATGTAGATGTTTCTCTGCCAGTGTACTCTCATTCACACAAAGTCCGGATTTAGACAACTTTGCTTTCATGAGAATGTACCCACTTGTATCTGATGCAAATCTTCTGAGGAATTGTATACCTCTAGGGGAGGGGAGCGCAAACTTTTTGAGCTGCGCCCCACCTGCCTGCTCCCCAGGTACTCGCGCCCCCCATACAGTTTGACTGGCGATAAAAATGACACCGTGGGTGACGTCACATAACCCCATTGCCATGGCGACGGGGGTCAAATGACGCTGCGGGGTCATGTGACGACACGTCACCTGGCCCTGCGGCGTCATTTGACGCTGCGTTGCCATGGTGACGCGGCACAACAATCTACTGAATCACGGTAAGTAGGTTACAGAGGCCTCACGCGAACCCCCGGTATTTAATGTAAATGCCTTGGGGATGAGCGCGGGGCCTCTGCAACTACCCGTGCCCCCTAAAAAAATCCAGCACCCCCCTGTGTGGGGGCAGGGGTGCACAATGTTTTGGAGCTCGCCTCCTGTGTGACAGCCCCAGCGCTCGCGCCCCCCCCTTCTCTGTGACCCGGCCGTCAAAGGAGGCCGCGGGTCATGTGACATCACATGACCACACAGTGTCATTTGACGCGTGTCACCATGGCGATGCATACGTCACATGCCCCCGCGGCGTCAGTTGATGCTGCGTTGCCATGGCGACACGTCCAGAAGACTGCAGAACTCCGGTAAGTTGAGGTTGCAGAAGCCTCACGTGGACCCCCCACATTTAACTTAAATGCCTCGGGGAAGAGCGCTGGGCCTCTGCAACGGCCCGCGCCCCCTCAACAAAATCCCGTGCCCCCCAGTTTGCACACCCTTTCTCTAGGAAATGTGCATATACCCTGGATGCCATCCCTGTTTTTTAATGTGTAAAGGGGAGAGGCTAAAAAACTAGCATTCATTGATTGAATACATTTGTTTTTACCTCTTACTTTACCACAGAATGCTGCTATGTTCATTTAATGCAACCATGTATTGTTATCATAACTTTGTGCCTAGGACATACTTGAAAATGAGAGGTAACTCTCAATGTATTACTTCCTGGTAACACATTTTTATAAATAAATAAATGTATTTACAGAATATCATTGTGCAGTACTCTATACTCGCCTTCATAACCTATGTTACTGTACATAGTAAAGCTTGTAACTGGAACTAATACTTCTAACTTATTAATACATAGAAATAGCCCTGTATATCTGCATACAAGAAGATATCTACAGTTTTACTAATTATTTTCTTACAATGTACTGAAATTGGGTTCAAAGCTGCATCAATACATATTCTTTGTGATCCTTCTTGGATAACGTTTTTTCACCTTTCCGCTGCTATTCTTATCTGTTAGTCATGTGAAAACTCTGTTTCATGGGGTATCTATTTGTGCACATTTCATTAGCCTATTTAAAATTACTTTCAATTTATTATAATAATGTAATCTTGCTTGATTTATACATTATACTTTTTTTTCTGATTAAATATATAGAGCTGCATAGACCAGAAATTGCCCCATCTCCTGTGCGTTTAAATCTCCCGGTCACGTGACCGAGAGATTTAAAAATGGTGGTGATACTGGCACCCCATACCGGGGCCTGTATCTCAGGAAGCTGGTGGTACCCAAAGCTGAAATCAATGCGGTTCAGGTCAGGAGACCCCCATCTCCCGTACACTATTATTAAAATTAACATTTACACTGCACGATCGCCTGTAAGAGCCGTGCAGGGAGATGCTGCTCTCTCAGTGCTTCTCTTCCAGGATGCAAATTAAACAAACACATTCAGTGTGATAACACGTTTAAAAAAAAAACCACCTACCACGATCTTGCATTTTTTGACCGCACTTTAAAAAAATTGCGTTTTTTCTTAGTACATACCGTTTTGACACACATGTTTTATAGTGCGGTAAAACAATGCAAAGTCGCTCGCCAATAGACTGAATGTATCGAGGTTTAGTGAAAAGGCCCCAATATGTCTTTGGTACATCATTCAAAGGAGGATCTTTGTCAATATTAAAAGAAATACTAGCAGGCAATTCTAACTAGACTACCCTGTACTAAAAAAAAAAAATACAAAATAACAGAAGCCACTGATACAGAGAAATGCAAAAAGCACTGTCCATCAGCCTTCAGGCATAATACAAACAGCCCTGTATGCTAGTCATATCCAAATCATTTTAGTAAAGCCATGCATTTGGATTTGAACCTCCTGGAGGCAAAAGGATATGATCAATGGGCTGGTCGACAGTGAAAATGAATACAGACGTTATTTGGAATCACAGGGTTTATTTTGTGGCCCAAAAATGTCATGTCAAAAACTGTTCTCAGTATTGTACAAGCACCATGTTGATTTCATTGGAAATCAAAGATAAGTGACTGTCCTTAGTTGTATTCTGACAAAACAATGTGCAGGCTGTTGATGCCAATAGACATACTGTATCCTTGTTCGGCTTTGATAATAGAATGCGGTTAGATTCCTAGAAGTAGAAGTGCTGACTAAATAATGCTGGAGTGGCAGATGAACTGATAGATTTGTAACGCTGAACTCACTACCAACACTAAACCCATGAAAGTTGCTGAGGCACGTTTTATACTTTGCACGCCAGGGAGACGCCCTCCCTCCTCCCCCCTCAAAAATGGCCAGGTGAGAATACGTACTCCTACAGCCTGTGACTGAGCAATGGTCCTATGAATAAATGTATGTCAAGCCTGAAATTGTAAATGTTTTTCCGAATCCCAGTGAGTTTGAGGTTGACAGTGAACTAGCAAGAAGAATATATGCCACAACTAGCTAAGAAAGTTGAGCCTTCAATAAATACACATGTACTGTATACTAGTGTACATTTCTTTTGATAACTTTGATCCTTACAGTACATTATACAAATAAATGTAATGTAGTTTATACATGTTGTAATATTTTAACCTCTTACTCTTAGTATCCCAAGTGACCCTATGAGACAATATAAATTCATTAGCGGTATCTAGCAGATCTTAAAGGTTGTTAATTAAACATTACTCTATGTTTTCACCCTCCCGGAAATACCTTGCTGTCTGTTGTCCCCTCTTCCCCACCTTCCCCATCCTCCATCATGCCCTGCTCCTCTTTGCACTCTTTCCTCCCCTTCCTTTGCACTCACTGCCTTACTGTATCTTCTCCTCTCTTTGCACACTACACTCCCTCCCTTCCTACTCATAAAATCTGTTTCCGCCTCTCCTTTCTGTCTCTCTGTTTCCTCCTCCTACTCACCATGCTGTCTCTCCTCCCCTCTCTTTGCACTCCCTCTTTCCCCATGTACACACTGCTCTCCAACAACCTCCTCCTCGTCATCCATCTGTCTCCTCCTCTCATAGCTGTCTCTTTCTGTCACCTCCTCTCCTTGCGGTCTCTCTCTGTCTCCTCCCCTCCTTGTTTCTCTCGTGAGTTGGCATTCCAGTTGTTGCTTAGTAACCCTGTAGCTGAACCTTTGTACAGAATCATACCTAAGCCACATCCCAAAAAAACAAACCCTCTTCTGAAGAAATAGCAAACAGGTTGCCATACTGCCCCTTTCGTCACAGCTGCTAATTAGTATATCATTTGCATGTCATTTTCACTAATGGCCAATAATATTACTGCTACGTAACATTAACCTAAGATACTGACTAATGAATATTGAGTTAGCAGTAACGTGACTTTATGAGGTTAACGTGACGTTAAATCTCCTAACGCAGCTTAGAGAATCTAGACCTATGATTGCGAAACTGACCTTCAAGGTCAATGTTTATTTATATTAAACTCATATTTAACATTCTAAATGAATTCCTGTGAGAGTGTTTTTTAAAGACGCGGTTTCGACAAATGCGATTTCCTTCCTTCTGCTACTTCTGAACAGGCCAAACCGCGCGGTTTGGTGCTGACATCTTCGGAGCTACGAGAATAGGCCCCTATGTACTTGGAAATCACTCTTGCTTTATCTGGAAACATGCCCACAGACACGTGAAAATAAGATGGGCATGAACCAAAAGCTTGTGTAGGTGCATCCCTTCGTGTCATCATTGATTTCAATGTTTCAAAACTAAAGAGAATATATTTAACTATAGCATATGCAGTAGATAAACACAAAATTCCACCAAGCTCTAACACCAGAACCCACCACATCATATATATATATATATATATATATATATATATATATTTTTTTTTTTGTTATATGCAGCAGATGGTTAAGGGAAGAAATATTTTATGTTTGCTAAATTATATGGAATAGTCCATCCCAACAGACTGTAAGCAAAGAGATGAATCATTTTCAGCAAGTTCATTACTAGAATTGGGCAAGCTATTGAGACATGGATCCTATAACTACATGTGGAGCTGGTGGTAGAGACACGATTGGGATAAATCCGCTAATAAACATTACAACACTGACAGGCAAGAATAGGGAATGTGTTTCATCTCCTGTGCAGAATCCTTGTTCTTCTCGTGATCAGAATGCTCCTTCCTTTCCTTCACTTTCAGCATTAATTGCAGACAGTGACAAATAAAAGTGTTGTTGCTATCTGAAAAAACAAAAATAAATATTTTAACTAAAAGGACGTATGTTAGGTGGTGGCCATAGCACCAAACAATCAAAACCAGCTGTAATTCACTGAGAACAATCACAGAGATGATGAACATGAAGAAGGACAGGAGTTTGAAGGTACCAATATAAATTAGATGGCCACACTAAGTTTTCCTGAGTTGGTTGCAGTTAAAGTGGTTTAATGATATACTGTTGGTACTGGAAAATGCTGCAAGTGAAGTTTTGTTGGCTTAATATTTTTTAGCTTAAAAGTAAAGAAAAAAAAATACAAGAGGCCATAGTCACAATGTCATAGACACCTTACAGCCCATTACTAGGAATGGGAAAGTGTCTGATGGTTTGGCCCTTTTAGTAAATCTGACCTATAACCACTTCAGAACTCAGTATTACATCTCATCAACCTTCTTTTTTTTTTTTTCATGAATCCCAATAAAGATAGGTTCACTTTGAGCCAAATGAGTAAAAATGCAATATAATGCACCATATACTGATCACATGTTCCTCAGTTGGTCAGCTTTTAAGAAAGAACCAAGTCAGAACCCCAAATCCAGGTACAGAAGACACAGAAGAAGATGTGATAGCCCAAACCATTGATTCAAAATAATAAAAAAAATTGATTCCTGAAATCTCCTAATGGGATACTGTCGTGACCCTCCCAATTAACATTACAATTTGGTGAAATGGGGGAATACACCATTATAAAACAATTTTAATGGAGTTTGGTAGGGTTTAGGCTGAAAAAAACAAACAAAATAATTACAGTATCCAGTTTTTATTTATTAATAACTAAGGTGACTTAACACGTTAATAAATGTCATTCCATGTTATGGTGTGTCTGACTTCGTTATCTCTCTTTGGGTGCTCACTTTGTCCCGGGTGTAGCAAGTGGGAGGCACCCAGTACGGTATAATCTGATGATTGTGGCAGTTGCTGGTCTCTTGTGGTCACTGAGATGTATTTCATGTTAACACATGTTCAGATTTGTGCTTGCATATTTGCAAGCCGAAGACACATAATCAATTTAGATATGCTCAGTGATGAAAAAGCAGATCTGTAAGCCCCGAGGTGAAAGATCTATGCTGGAATTTGTCTTCACATGATGGTTTATGGCATCATCTTGTGGTACATGGTAAATAATGCATGATATGATTCTTGGACTACAGAATTCAGATCACGCTATATAGGATACATTTTTTGAACATGTATTTGTATATATATATATATATATATATATATATATATATATATATACACACACACACACACACACACACACAAATGACTTCACTAAAATATCAGAAGTATTGTACATGCAAATTGTCTTGGGGTATGAATTACCATGAATTATAGTCATTGTTCAGGGAACACTCTGACACTAATAAAGAAATAATGAGACGTAATCAGACCACCTACAGTATGTGATTCTAACTTTTCATCTTTTGTATATTGTATTTGATCTGATCAATATATGTTTACATTCCTGAGACAGGAGCATGACAGCCATCACATAGGAGAGCGGTTTCATGTAAGTGTTGGTTCTCTCTGCTCTGGGATAATTAACTGGCATCGAGATTGAAGCCTTAATTGAAGATTGTCCAATTCAAGGCACTGACTAGCCAAACATTAAATCAGCTTTTTTTGTGTAACTGCTGCAGACTTTCATCATTCCACAAGCTAATTTCATGGAGACTGCAATATGAATAATCGCATCTTCCTTGGTTATATACAGTATTGCTAAGGATTTATGATTTTTGTTATTCTTGTATTTTGTTGCTTATTTCATTATTTACAAGATATCTTCTGTGTCAAGTGTATTTCAATAAATGCGTAATCATTCAAGGCAGCACAGTGCACACTGCTTCCCTGTGAGAATCTAATGAAACCATATGAAAGGTAGAAGTAAACTTGACAATGCATCAAATTCTGAAATCAATTGTGGCATTCTTTACATACTGTATACAATAGCATTTTTGACATCCCCCCCCACAGGTAAAATGTCACCAGCAATATGTAAAGTTATGGACTTTTTTTTCATACAGAAGAAATATTGTCATTATGAGGATGCAGTTTGCACATTAGATAAGAATGTGATCAATTCATGGGGATACACTTACACCATTTTCTTTATTGTCAGATTATATACAATGCAATGCAAGGGCTTGGCCTACTTAAATACAAGTAGAGGAAAAAATGAACCGGTGAATTCTGATGTAACTGTGCAGTAGAAAAATGTATTTCAGGCCTCATTAGAAAAGATATTCCTTTCTCATTTTTGTGGGGGTAGGTAAGGATAAAATACTCTATATAGAGAAAGGCCTTTATCTTAAAATAAAACAACTGTGCCAATAAATATATTGTGTATTCATTGTTTTTATTTTTATAGACTCATACAGTAGCTCTAAACAGTCACAGATGGAAACACATATAAATTATTATGGACACCTTCTGTAAATGACAGGTGGCTCGTTATGACGTTATTTTTGACCAGACGGCCCTTATCCTCTGCAAGTACTTACAAACAGCAGAAGGTCGAAGATGATCTTTCTTTCATGCAGAAACTACAGATGCCTTACAAGAGCAAAATGTTATTTTTTCTCCAACGACTTATACAACAGAATTAGAAATAATATATCTATATTTTTCTTTGGTCTGTAAAGGAAATGCAACTTTGTAATTCAACCACTCAAGCAAAAAAAACAACTAAAATTGATTTACAGAGCAGCTGTGCAAGAGTATGGGTAATTATTCAAAGAATGAAGAAGAATAAAGCAGGATAAAGAAGGAGTGACAGAGAATTAAAACACTGACTGTAAACAATGACTCTGAGTTTGAATCAGGGTGACCTGGTTCAACATCCGGTGTCAACTTCTTGCGACCTTGGGCAAGTCACTTGACCTTCCTGTGCCTCAAGCATTAAAATCATAGATTGTAAGCTCTACGGGGCAGGGACTGTGTCTGTATAAATTCCTGTGTGCTGCGTCCAGCGCACTATACTGTAATTGTTACGCGCTTTGAGTCCCTTTGGGAGAAAAGCGTTATATGAAATAAAGTTATTATTTTATTATTAATATATGTGTATTATCGATACTTATTGTCTAACGCAGAGGTAGCCACCAACAGGTCAGGTTTTCAGGATAACCCTGCTTTAGCAGTGGTGGCTCAGTCAGAACGACTGAGCCACCTGTGCTGAAACAGGGATATCCTGAAAACCTGACCTGTTGGTGGCCCTTGAGGACTGGAGTTGGCCGCCCCTGAGCTAACAAATCCCCTAAATGCAAAAATAAATAACTAATTGTCCGCCAGAGCTGTAAGATTGCTTGGGTCCCTGTTTAGAGTGGCTTTTATTACTTGAAAGCTGGAGAGTAAAAAAGTTGCTTCTCAAATTCGTTTAAGTCAATTAAAATATAGCATAAATCAAAACATTCCAGGAAATAAAGGAAGAGTTTGATATACAGTGGCGACACGTTTAATTCTTCGTTGGCTAGTTCCGCAAGCCGGGAAATTTCCCGGCTTGCTAGCCAAATCCCCTCAGCGTGCCGCGCGTCACGGATGCGCGGTCACGCTTCATCGGGTGCCTGCGCCCCATGCGTGCGTGCCCAGGGCTCCCCGAGGGAGCCCTGGTGTCCCGCGATGTGGGGGACGGCGGTGGGTGGTTCCGGGGGACCCGGCGGACCCGGAGAGGGGAGAGGGAAGCCCCGATCGGAGGACCGCTCCTCCGAGGCTTCGGCGCGCGCACGGGACATCCCGGCGCGCGCCCGGTTACTGTCGCGGCTGAGACCTGGTAAATGTAAGAATAAACTCGCCCGCGACAGTACCAGATATACATTTATACCCATATTTTCAGATAAGGCACTATGCTACTTCAATACAACCCACACAGAATGTTTTTAGACCTCTGGAAATTTTCGAGAATCTATATTCAACAGGTGAATAGCATAAAGGCGCTATAGCACAATTGTATCGAATCCGGATCACACAGAAAGTGGAGCAACCAAGTAAAAACTCTCTACACTGGGAAAACTAAATCGGGCGACCACTAGAGAGGGAAGAGTGGCTGGAGATACATGAGAGATCAGCAAGAGCGTCTAGGTGCTCGGCAGTCCGGGAAATCAACCTTAAGATATTACATCGATGGTATTACACCCCAGCCAGACTCCACTCGGTTTTTCCGGCCACTCCCCCTTGGTGTTGGCGCAATTGCGGCCAAATAGACTCGTTTAAACACATTTGGTGAAGCTGCCCTAAGATAGCACTATTCCGGAGAAAAATGAAAAAGCTAATCAAGAAAATTACGGGACTGAAACCAATAGAGGACTTTGAGAGGAATACAGACAAACTATTGATACATATCCTTTCCTTGGCCAAAGCAGTAATAGTTAGAAATTGGAAACAGGTTGACCCACCGACAATGACTGAAATAAAAAATAAACTATATTATGGTAATGGGAAAACTTACCAGTTTAATTCAGGATAGATATGAATGATATCTGAAGATATGGGTGCCATGGATGATATACTGGGAAGCAAATGTGTAGGGAATCTCTATTTGTTTTCTTTGCAACACAATACTATGTGACTGTAATGTGAATCACGCCGAAAAGCAAATGCAAGTGTAACAAAGTATAAATGGTTTTACTGAAAATAAAGAAAAGTTGGAAATGTACCCCCCACCCCTCCCCAACCTATTTTCCTTTTGTACCCCTTCCCCCCCTACCCCACACCCTATATATAACTTGTGAAAAAAGATCAATAAATTACAAGGTTTAAAAAAATATAGCATAAATATAATATTACACTGTGTAATTATAGCAGGGAACCATGTAAATAACCTTGAAAGTGGATTGAGTCAAATAAAACTGCCATCAAACATGCATTTGCCAGTGACTTCATTGAGAATTAAGGGACGCAAATATTTCATTAGACACAAAATACTTTGTTTTTCACCAAACTGAGTTTGTCCTTTATGTCTTATCTCACAGGCCCGTTGTTAGGTTAGTAATTAGAACCCCACAAATGACCCTTTTCTGCATCTGCCGAAGCAGAGATAGATTTCCCAAATTGTAAGAAACTGTTCCTTTCAAAATCCTCATATTTGGTAGTCACAAGTTAAACAAACAGAGCCGCCGTACTAGGCTTCCGTGAACCGAAATGGACTGAGAATTCAGAGCAAAGAAAATGTCAATCAACCAACACACACACAATAACATTGGGTCTACTTTGGCACTGCAAACACCCTACCCAGGGGTGGCCAACGTCCGTCCTCAACGGCCACCAACAGTTCTGGTTTTCCGGATATCCCTGCTTCAGCACAGGTGGCTCAATCAGTGGCTCAGTCTTCGACTGAGCCACTGATTGAGCCACCTGTGCTGAAGCAGGGATATCCTGAAAACCTGACCTGCTGAGTGCCCTTGAGGACAGGAGTCGGCCACCCCATCCCTAACCTCTGCGGTGATCACCCCTAAAACTCCGCTGAGACACCGTAGCCAGATCTTTTAAAAAGCTGCTCAGTTGGCAGCAGCTGGGTTTCTACGGCAACTAGTTAAGATGTACTGGAAGAGCAGCATCGGCAGCCTGAGTCTCCTCCCTAGGGCTCTTGGAAGGTGCATTCCTGACACACCATTAATCTCCTTTCCAGAAATGCTCCACCTACTGCATCTGTAAAGACCTAATTTACCTCTGTTCAGGGATGGTAACGTCACAAAGGGTCCCTGCATCAAGCTCCAAAACTGTGTACTGTGCTGATCCGCTGGCACAAAGAAAGGGAATATGAATCTTTGAATACTTTATTGAAGTCAATGTGTATGAGTGCTTTTGTTTGCCTCCCGTAGAGCAATGGATATACAATACGGAGCAATGGGAAGAATGACTGATAGGCGTTATTGTGGCGTGTCAATTTCTGTCTCGCTGGCACTGAGGAGGTTAATGTAAAACTATAAATCACTTACAATAAGTACTGCTGAATCTTTTCGCTGTTCAATTCCAAAGCCCACACACTGACTCTGGGTACAATGGGTTTTTTTTCTTTTAATTCATTGGCTGTCATAGCATATTCAAATCAATGGCTGATCAACGACAACGCAATAAAGAGTGAGCGTACCTGCCTTTTGTTCTGGGAATCTTGTCACGTTTAATCTGTACCAAGTCACATTTTTAGTTGAATGTTTTATTAAGAATACATTTAAAGAAGCAACCTCCCAAACAAACCTTTATTTTTACAGGGTTGATACTGGGGGATTATCCAGAATGAAACCACACTATTTTCAGCTTCCTGGTTTGTAATGGGGATTTAAAAGGCTGACCAATAGGAAACATCAACTGATGATGTTGCAGCTTCCTATTGGGCCTGAGATTTGGCAGCCATTTTGTTTCCTGAGTGAGATTTAAAAGTGGTAAATTCCCATGTATCTCTGGTACAGGGGGAGGGGGTCACTGGAGCTGCAAACATTGATGTTTGGTTCTGGGGGGACCCCCTGGTTTCCTTCCTGTAAAAAAATGAGTATGAGGAATATCTCCTTTAAATAACAAATTTAGTTAAACTGTATGTTCAACAGAAGCGGAAGAAAATCATTACACAGAAAAAGAACACTACTCAGAAGGATTATTGCAATTACAGAGAAATGATGAGCTATTATTATAAGATGACATAATCTGTTGGACATATGCAGACTAGGGATGCCCTGTTCCACTCGAATACCAATAGACAAGAGATACTGTACAAAGGAGGGGTGTGACTAAGGGGCTGGTACTGTAAGTATATACATGGAAAGAGAACAGAGCTCAATATCGTGCACTCAAAAATCTCCTAATACTATTTTACAAAAATAATAACATTTTATTGAAATAAAAAAAACTTGTGAATTAAAAGCATATTAAAATCCTGAACAGAGCTCAAACTCCATTGTTTGTGTAATGAGATGAGCCTAGATCTGGGATGCTCAACTCCAGTCCTAAGGTCCCCCCCTTCTTCCCCCTCCCCAACCCCCAAACCCCAAACAAGTCAGGTTTTCAGGATTTCCCAGCTTTAGCACAGGTAGCTAAATCATAGGCTCAGTCAATGACTGGGTGGGTGATTACCTGAGTGGGTGACTGCGTGGGTGAGTGACTGGATGGGTGAGTGACTGGGTGGGTGAGTGACTGAGTGGGTGAGTGACTGGGTGGGTGAGTGACTGGATGGGTGAGTCAGTGAGTTACTCGGTGGGTGAGTGAGTGACTAGGTGGGTGAGTGACTGGGTGAGTGAGTGGGTGGGTGGGTGAGTGGTGGGTGAGTGACTGCCTGGGTGGGTGTCTGACCTTGACCCAGTGATAGAGGTCTGCAGGCATCTGAGAGGGAGCCGGGGCCCGGTCTTGAGAGTACCGGCAGCTGGGCCTGGCCAGAGGTTGGGCCCAACGTGCACCGCCGACCGCCATGTCCACCACAACCAACGGTCCTGGGACACCTGTTCCTTCTGTCCCCCCCTGTTGGCGGCCCTGACTAGCCCTATTACTGTGAGCCTTAGTGCAGCCCTCTCTTTTCATTTAGATCATCATCACTTATTTTTTAAGTAAATACAGGCCACCCCTTGAGGGGGAATTGCAATACTTTATAGTCCGTATGAGAACTACAATTAAATACAGTTATTTTTGTTACATAAGAGACAGACAAGAAAAGTCAGAATTACAATAATAAATGGTAGCATTAATGAACAAAGGTCATACACATTCAGTTTACGGATATTTCATGGACAGTCAGAGACACGATTATGGCATAAGTAACATTTACAGACAGGATTAACATTGTGTTAGACTGTTGATAAGCGCTGATCAGTATGGATAGCTGCCTCTGATCAGCTCCTACAGTATATTCTGTAGTAGGTCAAGTCGAAATGGAGCTGTAGTTATATCAATTTTAGAGGTTTATTAGGAGTGGTCAGTTGACTGACTACCCCATAGTATGTCCACTTTGTGTACCAGTATTTATGCCAGGGGTACTGAAATGATTAGGAGGTTCCTGAGTACATGATATTCGGTTCTGTTACAAATAAGCAGAAATAAAAAAAATTCACACACTGGTTTTATTACGACAATTGAGCATGTTTCTCTTTCCTGGTGGTTTTCTTCAGCAATTTAAATAGTCTATTCAAACATTGCTATTTTCAACTTAGCAATGAAGTACAGTAGTAACTATCTTATTGAAATTGAGGTATCAACTGAGACAAACAAGGTACCCAGAAAAAAAAAGAAACAAAGGTTTATCCAAAATGAAACGAAACCTGGAATAATCTCATTAGAAAATAGGCTTTCATTTAAAACCTCACCGGTAATATGTAGAAATACTTAAAGTCGGACTCTTTTTCGTGATTTCTCTTGGGATCAAACAGTTTGTCAAAGCCAGCTGCTGTAATTAGCACACAGACTTACTCTAAAAAAATAAATAAATAAGAAACACTAATACAGTATTTCTTATAGCAGGGAACTGTAGTGAGAAATATCCATGGGTTGGCATTAGGACATGTTTCTGTTTCCTATGAAAATGTCAGAATCAGTGTGAAATAAAGGTGCATTTTGACAACCTTATCTAATTTAAGAAAAAAATTGGCTTTTCCACATTAAACAACAAGCATACTGGATTACAAATTACTTTATCTATCAGATGCATTTATACCCACCTTCATTCTCTTGACACGCACTCAAGTAATACTTTATTAAGGTAAATATACTGTAGAGTCAGATGAGTCACACTTTTGTATCAAGAATGAATAAATGATATACATACATAAATGAATGATATTTTTGATGTTTTCTCTGAAGCTTTCTCTGAAAATGCTTTGCAGATTGCTTCAAATGGACACTTAAACATGCCATTTACTAGTGACTGTTTCAGTTACAATTTAAGTGAAGCATTTATTTAATTCGACATGAAAGATTGTTTTTTACCAGACTTGGGACGGTATGTACTCAACTAATTCATCATTCCACAGGCATGAAAACAGTTTACTGCAAGGGTGGCCAACTCCAGTCATCAAGAGTCACCAACAGGACCAGTTTCTGAGGATATCTCTGCTAAAACCACTGATTAAGCCACCTGTGCTGAAGCAGTCTTCACTTGAGGCACTCATTGAGCCACTTGTTTTTTTTTGTTTTTTTTGAAACATACATTAATCATATGCCATATCTGATATTAAGTGCCCTGTGTCAATGCACCAAAGATCTAAGTCAGCGATAGCCAACTCCAGTCCTTAAGGGCCACCAACAGGTCAGGTTTGCAGACTATCCCTGCTTCAGCACAGGTGGCTCATCTGTGCTGAAGCAGGGATATCCTCAAAATCTGAGCTGTTGGTGGCCCTTAAGGACTGGAGTTGGCCGCCCCTGGTCTACTGCATCTAAACAAATTGAAAGGACATCAAACAGCTTCTCCCAAATCCACAGCCATTAAATCCCCTCACACATTGCTAATGAAAGCCCAAATTGTAAATATTTCCAAATTACAGTACTTTAGAATGATGCTCCTTGCCAAAGAAACCTTAGGGCTATAATGAATTCCACCCGCACATTCTATGTATAGTAACCGTGCATGTTGTACAATATCAGCATAAGTTTGTGCTTGGTTGGAAATATGCATTTCTATGTAAAGAGCAAAAAAATAGGAATGTTTTCAGAATTATTTCACCATGGATACATATCTATTTCTTATACGATAATAGCAATATATGTATTTGTTTGCTCTTACTTAACCCTTTGAATGTCAGGCCACGAAATGGCCCTTCACCCAGAAACTAAAGAGGAGGAGTTATCGCCCTCTTCCATTTCCTTTCACTGCAGACCGCGTTCTGCGTAACAGGGAAACGCAGGAGGCACCCCCTGGCGTGCAAGACCGAAGAGGTAGTGCCTACATCATGGAGCACCCAAAGGGTTAATTAAGAAATGCATGTAGTAGTTTTTTTCTTGAGTTGAGCTTGTTGTAGATTATTCTATTTCTGAAAAAAAAAATTCACAGCTAAACATTATAATATTATAGACAAAGGGGGGCCGTGCACTGAGCACCGCAAGTGGCCTTTTTGGTGCAAAATTGGAGCACGGAAATTTCATTTTAAATTGCACTTATGAGCGTGAGTGTACTAGCCTAAAATTTCTCAATCTGCGCCATCAGCTTCAAAAAAGATTTTTTTAGGCGCACAGAAAGGGACTGTGTTAGCAGTACAGATGTAAATGGTACATACTAAAAATAACTGTTCTTTCTGCACAAAAAAGGGGAAAGTGCGTCAACGCCTCCGCCAACTTGACCCCCTGATGATGCGTATGTAACACGAAACGCGTAGAGGTTTTTGAGGTCATGATGCTACCTACGACAGACACTGTGATGACAGATGACAGGCGTTTCCCTGTGCCCATGAGGACGCTGCAAGGACCTCTGCAGCAGTTCCTCCATTCGAGTTAGGACTTTTGTTAGGGCCCTCGGTTTTGGTTTCTATACCCATTTTTTGATCGACAATTGAGGGGTTCGAGCCGCACCCTTCTGTCCAAGATGCTGGAGGGGATTTTTCACATGATGTTGTGAAATCCGCCGTCAATCCGTACGGTGAAATGTACGTCAGGTTTTTAGTGTCGGCAGCGCTTCACCACCGGTGGTCCAGAATCTGAGACCTCTTCAGCTCTACTGAATACTTGAGAAATTAATACGTTAATATTGAGCGAACACTATATTCTAATCTATATGGTACCAGTCTAACTACCACTATACTGTACCTAATTCGCAATAGCTCCGGACAATGAAATAGGCACAGAGATTTTTGAACTACTGCATCTATTACTATGCTCAATGTTTTACTCTGCTCCTAGTATTTTTGATCCACTACATCCTTGCTTGTTCTTTCTATATGCAAAATACTATTTATATTATTGCATTGACTAAATCAACTTGGCACAACGTATAAAAAGGGACACCAACGGTCCCTAATTGACTAACAGTGCCAGATTTACCTAGCGGCACAGTATACCCACTTACCTTATGGTATAAACGGGCTAGATTTACTGCCACTCACTGAACGGGAGATACATGACTCATCGAAGCAACCCGGCTCATTTTAGACAAAGCACTTGCCGTATACATATGGCGATATAAGAACGGATACCAATAGATGACCATCTGATATTCAATAAGTGTCTGTATACACCAGGACATACACTTTTATATAAGTACAGCGGCTATTTGTTCACACTATAAGGGACCCTTTAGTGAATACATATAAGGCAGTATAACTATCTTATATACTCAGTGCATGTTAGAGCTCTCCATTTTTCCTGATCTCAAACAGCTTACATTTGTTCCATCTTAGCAGCACATGTATCCGATGAGAATATCTACCAAGGCTGTCCACTTCACCATAGACACTGCTGTTTTTCTGCTCAATTTACAAATTAAACCTTAAAATGAGCTAATGAAACCCATTAACGCAGCGATCATTATATGGGCTTAATTAGGATCTAATCCTTTGATCTAGTGTGGATATTCTTTCGCAATCCCCACAAACATTCTGTGTTAGTTTCCTGTGATCATACAGCCCTACACATGTGAAATGTGATATCACTATTTACTGATTGAGTTAATCCACAGTACCTGCCATTGCCTCTTGGATGCCCACAGCTTGAACTATCCCCATATAGACGGTTACCTGGCTCATTCCAAAATAGCCAGCACAGAACTACTGTCCCAATCGAGAGTCAGGGTTCTGACTCTCTCAGTCTGCAGGCTATACTACCTAGCAGTTTCTAATAGACAAAAAGCTGTGTACTTTTCCGCAGGCCGGTATCACAGAGCGATTGAGAATAACTGGTCTATTTGCTACACACCAAGTTTATTCCAAGAGGTTTTAATGTATCTAATACTTTGGTACTCTACAACTATAGAGACTAATACATATTAATGAGTTGTGTTACTTCCACTCATTAGATTGTATACTTATACCATCTATAATTTTACCATTGTGTTTTTTTATTTGTTAGTTTGTCTCTACCTCATATTTTAATAAAATGTCAATAAAATTATATTTTTAAAGTTTCTCATATCTACACATTCTGTAGTGGACCATTAAGGGATTTCTCTGTTCTCATGTACCCTGGAGTACTTTCTACTAAAACATGAACTGCGCCTTAAACCCATTGAGTGCCCTATGATGTACCCTACACGTTAAAAGGGCTGGCACTCTAGGGGCCTTACGTACAGGGCACATCATGACTAAATGCTCCAATGGAGCGGTGAATGAGGTTGGAGAGGAGGTAGTGGATTTTCCCCTTTCGTTCACATCCTGTGGAGCCTGCCAGCCTGCCATCAATTGATCACGTGGCTGAGTGCCAAAAGACCAGGACACACTGGTACTTCTCTGTTTTTGGGCAGTCAGAGTGTTAACTATTCATTCTAACCAAGGCATGGTGCGAGCAAATATCAAGTAAGCATTTTCAACATGTCACAAAAGTTCCATCAGTTTTTGGTGGTTATTCAAGGATATGAGACAAAATGTCATTAATTCTATGATTTGCATTGGTGAGGCCATTGGACTTGAACAGTGACAGCCCAACGAGCACCAAGCTTTGAAACTAAACATTCTCTGAAAAAGTATTTTTGAGTCAAAGATTATTGATGCTACATACAGGGGGAAAAAAACACATCAAACGAGTACTAAAACCAGAATAATCATGATTATACGTTATTAATATTCATAAAACTTCCTATAGCAGCATTATGAATATTAGCAAGATTTAGAGCATGGTAACACTAAACTCTTTTCTCCTTACAAATGCAATTTGTCTCTTGAAGCAAATCTGACGGTTAAGCGTTTACATATGATTTTGGTAGCAACTGATTTAATAGCTAATGGGAAGTTCATAAAAACTGGAAGAGTTTTTTATACCTCACTGACAGAAAGATTACAGATTTGTAACGATGGAAAGCAACTGATAGAGCAAACCATCGCTAACATGAGATGTATGCAAAGCATTGTAATCGGTGCAAATGCTACATTTTTAAATACTTCATCACTAGAAATGCAGTGTAATGAGTCCCTGGTGGTAATTTTTGCATGAAACAAACAATGTGATGTGCTTTCTGAAACACAGGGACTAAATAACGTTGAAATATTGTTACAATGCTAAAATGGTAAGTGTGGAATACAGCAGGGACTTTATTAACATACTGTATGTCATGGAAAATACATTGTTCAAAACCCATATATTGGTGAGATAGAAGAGGAGTTGGGGAATCCCACATAGAAGACAAGCAATAATAGTGAAGTATGCTTTTTCAAATTAATATCACAAAGTAAAGCACGAACATAAGCAGCTTTGGGAAGAGCATTCAGACCACCCTGGGCCATAAAGGGCAACAAACAGCAGCGCCCCTCCTCCGTAGTTCCTGGTCCACGGCCGTCAGAGCAGGTGATGTTACCAAAACTAGGGAAGATGCCAAAATCCAGCTGCAGCTCTCCAATACCGGATGCCCTCCCAATGGCGCAAATGCTCAGTGCAGGCCCCGCCCTATGCGTTTCGCTCCTGTAAGAGCTTCTTCGGGGAGTTTTGGTAACATCACCTGCTCTGACGGCCGTGGAGCAGGAGCTACGGAGGAGGAGCGCTGCTATTTGTTGCCCTTTATGACCCTGGGTGGTTTGAATGCTCTTCCCAAAGCTGCTTATGTTTGTGCTTTACTTTGTGATATTAATTTGATAAAGCACACTTCACTATTATTGATTGTCTTCTTCTATGTGGGATTCCCCTCCCCCCCTCTTCTCAACTGGCATTGACCTATTATGCTGCGATGGGGGTTTAGATACAATTCTAACATCACTACAAGAGTTGGTTACTCATAATAACCTCAACGCCTGATTATCATTTGGAGCATGTGAATTAAAAACCACACATTCCAGATCTATTGCTACCATTGCACATTATTGCACTATTTGTGTTCCTTTGTTTTTTTCTATTCTCTATGTTCTTGGATATATTTGCGCCCGTGTTCTGCTGCCCATCACGGTTCCTGGACTTGGAGAGTCCTGTTTGGGAGCTGAATTATTTCCAGGACGGTGTAATTATACATTTAAATATTTATCACTAATCACTATAATGGTTATATACTCTTTATATTAAGTCACCATGCTATTTGCATTTGTTTGTATGGGTGAGATAGAGCCCGTTATGCATGCAGCATACAGTAGCACGTTCTGTTTTGATAAAAGTACTGTAATGTTGTATCTACCAAAAAAGGTTCATATTGGATGGCATTTGCTAGCATGAGCTTACTAAATATGGCTTCTTCTTTAGTGTGATACAGGACGTGTTTAATAGTCATCAGTTGAGATTCTCAGGTTTGAGGGACAAAATCTGAGTCCCTCTGAGGCAAGACAAAGCCATATTTTGGTTCACACTTGGGCTCAGGAAGCAAAACCACAAGATTGTCTGTTATAGCAAAAGCCGACATTACGATATGAATCTAACCGCTGTGCATGCTGTCTCCCTTACTAGCAGCAGGCATAGGGGTGGGAATAACATGTTTTCATATATATGGGCAGGTAAATGGCTGATGAGGTTTCATACAGATAAATGTAAGGTTATGCATTTGGGAAACAAGAATATACAGGTGACTTACAAATAAAATAGGGAAAAATTAGGTGAATCCTTGATGGAGAAGGATTTAGGAGTTCTTTTAGACAGCAGGCTTAGCAATAGTGCCCAATGTCATGCAGTAGCTGCAAAGACAAATAAGATCTTATCTTGTATTATGAGTGTATATATTAGAGCTGTGCACTTGAAACTATGTTTTGCCTTTGGTTCTTAAAAAACATGTCAGTTTTGGTTGTGCCAAAACTTGTCAAATGTTTTTGGATTATGGGGAAAATGTGAATTTAATAAAAAAAAAAATCATAACATTATGTAATCTCGTGCTGTTTTTCATCCTATTTAATTATTTGTCAAATAATCTATTTTTCAAATATAATTAATAAATAATAATGTAGTTTTTGACAACAGTTGTTAGAAAAAGCCTATTTAAAAAGATCCCTTTAAATCAAGTATGTTATGTTGGAGATTAAGCATGTACTTGTTGATGCTGTTTCTAACTAAGAAAAGACAAGAAGACTACTTGTTGAATATGGAGCCTACAATATTGGAACAATCAAATCAAGTATGTTATTGGAGGAGTGCACAAAGCATGCTGTTCAGGTGTTGACTTTGAGCATTTGCTCAAGGAAACCCTTGGGTCCTGTTAAGCCTAGAAATGCAGTGATGAATAAGGCCTAGGTATCTAGAACTGTCATTTTTCATATAGTACTTCTGCTTCTCCAGAAGTTTAATGAGTGATATGACCTGACTGAAGTTAGCACTGTATAAACTCACCTCCCATGTTGCTATTTCAAATGGTTTAAGTAGTTCACACATAACGTTAAAGGTAAGAGAAGTTCCACATCTCCCGATCTCATGGGATGCTGTGTAGCTAGTGATGGTTTCTTGCTGGTCACTGTCGCATTCAAATGGTGGAATTCCACTTTCTACAACCTTTTGCTTCGGTGTGGCAGATTATACTTTTCTTGCAGCTGTTACAGTGCTTTGCATCCTGTTGCCTAAAGCCAAAATGAGTATGACCAGAGATTTTACGTGTGACATCCAACAGTACTGACCTTTCATCTAAGAAAATTCTGTACAATCAAGATGATAGTGTGTGCAAAGCAAGGAAAGTTTTCAAAGCCTCCAGGTCCTACTGCACATACAATGTCTGCTCCATTATCTGAAATGATTACACCTGAGATTAATCCAAGAGTCATCATCCATTTTGCAATGACATGTCTCCGTTTATCCAAGTGATTGACACCAGTATGCTTCTTCGTGAAGTCAGCAATACATAAAACAGCTTGACTATGAATGACCTCTTTCAACCTCCTGCTTGTAGACAGAGAGAATGATTATAATAGTGATGATGGAGGTACTGCTGTTGCTAAAACTGATACCCAGTGTGTTGTCATGGTCAGGTAAATCTTTAATATGACCAGTACCCCTTATCCACATTTTTTACAGTTAAGGGGGTAATTGGCACATGTCATTTTTATGACCTTGGTGACTTCTTCCTATACTCCATGTAAAGATCTTTAATGGATTTCCTTGATAATATAAACTACAGTAGGTGGAGTTTGGTATTGTGAGCACGTAACCTCCACTAACCTGGAGAAGCCTATAAGTAGCTAATACAGAATGCTGATCCAATGCTGATATTTTTCTTTCCTTCCTTTTCTTTATGGGGGACTATTTAGAAATAGTTAACATCTTTTAGCTTTTTATGTTTTGGTCTTTTTATGTTTGCATGTTTTTATGCTTTTAGGTTATTTTATAGTTTATATAGTTGTTATAAGATTTTCTAAAGCATATAATGTTTATGGAATATGAGATCCATGGATAAAAATCATATTATGAGATTAGTGCTTTGTTAAATACCATGAGTGTTTAGAACATTCCTTTATTTATTTATACATTTAATAAATTAAACAAGTACAATAAAAATCTGCTGGTAGGGCAGTAATACAGTACATGTTGGTTGGGCGTCTGTACAGTACATGCTGGTAAGGCTTCTGTACAGTACTGTACATGCAGGTAGGGCGTCTGCACAGTACATGCAGATAGGACATCTGTACAGTACATGCTGTATATTCCTGCGGAAGGGAGAAAAGTCTCATGAAACATGTTGGGTGACATTAAGCTGTTCTGCTGGTGAGTGACATCACCAAACCAGAGACTATGATGCTGCACTGTGACTATTGTGAACTGGAGGAGACACCAGGGAGCAAGAAGTGTCTAAAGGACTTTTTGAAGACTTTGCACCCAACACCCTACTTTACTTAGGACTGTTACACAAACTTCTATTTTTTTATTGACTGCCATACCAGTCTATATTAGGAGTTTTCAGTACACCAGATTTTGATGTATTACGTTTCCTATTGGTATATGTAGAGGGTATATACAAATATAATCCTGAAGAAGGTCCCTCTGGGGACCGAAACATTGGGTAATCATGTATTTAATGGAAGAATAAACACTATTCAATAACAATTTTGGAGTCCAGTGCAAGTATTATGACTACTTCGGTGATGTGTATATATACAGTATATTCTGTATATGTGTAGCTGTGTAATATGGCAGGCATAAACTTATAGGGGTCCATGTACACTGTGCTCATTTGCATGGCATTACCCAGAATCCCTGTCTGCAGTGGCAGCACGGTATGCTAAGAGATAATGGCGAAAGGCAAGATTGAAGTTCCGTCTGAGACTTGCAAATGTGCTCACACGTAGAGATGGGCAAACCAATCCAAAATTGGTTCAACTTCTGATCCAGTTGGGTCTGACACTATACCCCGTTCCTCTTACGGGGCCTTAGACTTGTCAACCCAATAACACTTTGTGTGCTGTGGGGTTTTTTTGTTTTGAAATAACTTATTTAAAATTAGTATGTGTCTGGCAAATGGCACAGTGAATAGTGTTGTCCCTATTCTGTTATAACGTAGCTAGAGAAGGGCAATTTTTTTCGGATTTGGTTCTGCCTTTGATCAGCCGGTTTTTTTGGTCCACAGATCACTCTCACAAAGGCTAATCCCCAATTTCTTATATTTTTCCTTCAGAGACAAATATACTTTGCATAGTCATTAACATATCTCCCATGGTACCTCAGGTGTGCTCCCTTTTCAGCACAGGCATGCCCCCTAATTTATTTGGAGGGAGGATTGAAGGGATATACTGTATATACACAACTGGAGACACTGTTAAATTGAAAGTCTCTCTTTACAGATTGGCCTTTTTGAGTCTAATCCAAAACAGCAAAAAAATCACCTATCTATACCCACAGGTGGTATTTTTGTTTACAATACATGTATGTAAATATATATGTGTATATTATACTGTACTAGCTGATATACCCAGCGTTGCCCGGGATGTAATGATCCCGCTTCCCTCTCTCCTCTCCCCCCTCTCTATCTCTCCCCTCCCCCCATACTCTCTCCTCTCCCCCCTCCTCTCTACCCTCCCCCCCTTCATGCAGGGTGTGTGCGGCAGTGTGTGGGTGTGTGTGTGTGCGTCAGTCAGTCAGTCTGTGTGTGCGGCAGGCATTGTGTGTGTGGGCGCGTCAGGCAGTGTGTGTGTGCGCGTCAGTCAGGGTGTGTGTGCGCGTCAGGCAGTGTGTGTGTGTGTGTGTGTGTGTGTGTGTGTGTGTGTGTGTGTGCGCGGCAGTGATTGTGTGTGTGCGCGCATCAGGCAGTGTGTGGGTGTGTGTGTGCGTCAGTCAGGGTGTGTGTGCATGCGGCAGTCAGTGTGTGTGCGCGTCAGTCAGTGTGTGTGTGTGTGCGGGTCAGTCAGTGTGTGTGCGCGTCAGTCAGTGTGTGTGTGCGTGCGTCAGTGTGTGTGCGTGCGTCAGTGTGTGTGCGTGCGTGCGTCAGTGTGTGTGTGCGTGCGTCAGTGTGTGTGTGCGTCAGTGTATCTGTGTGTGCGTGTGTGCGTGCGTGTGTGTGTGCGCGTCAGTCAGTGCGTGGCTGCGGCGGCTATTTGTGCTGTGACCGGGGGGTGGGTGTGGGGGGAGAGGTCAAGCGGTGAGGCCGGGGTCGCCGAGGAGTGTGGGTAGCGTTGAGTAGCAAAGTTGTTCTCCTAGCAAGTCAGCTTCCAAGTAAGATGATCCTGCCAAGTGAGGTTCCAATTCCAAGTGAGGGCAAGAGGTGCACGCAATGTGAGGGGGGGGGGCGTCCGTGGGCCAATCACAGGGGGGGGAAGAAATACACACAGGGCCAATCACACAGGGTGAACAAATACACACACAAACATTATTTCAGTCTTATATATATAGATATGCAAATGTCTAATGTGGGACACACTTTAAAGCTCGGTGTAGTGCGAGGTGCGAGAATTCAAAAAGAGGTGTATTTTGGGATCAGACATGTGTGTTCTCATCTTTCCTACGCTAGTGACCTCTCTTAGAAAAACCAATGACATATGGTAATGTACTGTATACAGTAGGGATTTCTGTTTCTGTTTTATCTTTTTATTTTAAGAAACTGATCTGCAGTTATAACTATATGTTCTTGTAATAGTCTTTTTCTGTAAACTAAGCACTGTCTTTTTATATATGAAAACAAATCTTTAATAAGTGATGCTTTGGGCTCTGAACGAACTGTTTGCATGCTTTGTATAGAGTAAAGTACATTTTTGGAGACATTTTGCTACAACATATTTTTGTGTGTTAGTTGCATAGTTTTTCTTTAATTAACAGGGACCTTAGACTGCAAATTTCATATTTGATATTTCTTAGGTGGTGGAAGCAGGTATTATTGCAATTGAGTAAGGGGTAAATATTAACTCATCGAAAGTACCTTGAGCAGGAGAAAGGTAAGTTGGCTAGAGTAGCCATGTGAGTTAACCCTGGTTGCATATATATATAAGTCACGTTGCAATGATTGAGGGGAGATATTATTCATTCGAGGGAAGGTGAAAAGTGGGTCAGCTAAGTAGCTGTGTATTAACCCTTGTCCATACGTGACAAATAGTAAAAAGGTGTAGTGTATGAATGCACGAACCAGCACACTCGACATATGAAGAATGAAAAGTGTTCATTGACGGATCTGTCAATACATAACATTGCGCACATGTACATACACATGAGAAAACCCTGTATGCCTAGAAAAAAAAATCAAGGGAACCAATCCTTGATAAAGCTTGATTGGTGAAACGCATAGGAAGAACATGTACATATCTTGGAAAAATCTGTTGATTAAGGGCACAGTTGAGACATACTGTAGAGGTGAAGGACATGGTGATGAAGGTGTGACTGTGAATCTACTTGGAAGTGGATGTAATTCATGTTGACGTGCTGGAAGCAGCACGGACAGAAGCAAGACCAATGCATAAACAAATACAAGAGTACAGCGATCAGTTTCTAGGTTCCCTCATTACATACTGTTTAGTGTCTCTTCTCACACTTGGTTTGGACTGCATATCTCTGCTGTATCCTATTATTCACATTGACTTGTTATACTGCCCTATTGTGGTATTTCTGTCCATTATCCTATGATATTTTAATATTGAAAGCACAGTCAAATCATGTGCATTTTGGATTTTATTAAGACTCTGGGGGAAATCTTCTTTGGACTTATAGCACCATCCATATTATTCTTTAATTTTTACAACATTCACTTATTAGTATTATAAGGTTTCATGTTAGCTACCTTTTTATTATTTTCATCTTTTTAAGTCATATGTGAGTTTTAGTGCATTTTACTGTATTTATCTCCACGTTACATTTTAGAATTGTTTGTTTTTGTAATCAAATCCACATATTCTTGACATCATGCAAAACCAGAATTAAAACCAAAATCAACATACTGTAGGCACGGCTAAATCAAAAACATAAAATTGTTTTAGAGGCAAAACCTCCACCAAGTCAAGAGAGCATTTCAAGTCATCCATAAGAAACATGCACAAAGATTAATGGCTATAAAATGTAATTCTCACTTTCAATTTAGAAATGTATTTATGAAGTTGGCTACATAGAATAATCCCTATTTCTATTGTATTTTCTCTTCCACGATGAGTCACTTGTATGAAGCTCTGTAAAAGAACCCATTGAATAGGGAGACAATAGAAACAATGCCAGAATCTACTGGTAATCTTTTAGCTAGTACAGTAGCACCCTGCTTGGTGATTCAAGAGCTACTGTTGCAGGAGTTTCTTTTTGTAATCTATCAGGCATGGCATTAAAGCAGTAATACTACAGTACATCCCCCCGCAAACCCACCCACCCCCCCCCCCCCCATCTAGTTTTTTTCTTTTTTCTATATGTAAAGCATTTAACGATGTATAATTCAACATTCTTACCTAAACTGGCAATCATTTGGCGCTTCTGTTATAAACCTGTAAAAATCCTGATTGTGTGCCTAACATAATGGCCGCCTTTCAGTTTGTACTGTATGTATTGTGATGTATCCTGATATTACTAAAGTAACAATGACCATTCTTACAGTTTGCAGCTCAAACTACTGGGAACATTGGCAAGAGATTATCACAAACCGGAAAGTGTTGCAAAGATCTTGCACTGCTTGAGAGGTGGGATTAAATCTTGATATAGAAATGAAAGGATACTTTAAAACTCACTAAAAATGGCAGTAAGGGTTGAATAATAAAAGAAATGGAAAAAATGCAGTATTATCTAATACTACAGAACTGATTTATTTTTCAAAAATCATGTAAGATTTCACGTTTTTCTACTGTAACCAATAGTTACTCAACAATAACATAATAAAATTACAAGCTTTTCTCTAACGTTATTTATTTATTTTTAAATCACAAATTCCCAAAGAAAGAAAAGCTTATCCTACATTAACTTTATGATTGAGTATTGAGGAGATAAATATAAATAAAAAAGATAAGTGTGTGTAGCGTACTTTCCCCCACCCTATGGGAGATATGGTGGCTACTGTGTGTGTGGTGTTTTAACTGTGGCTCACAGGATGCCTGAACCTACGCTGCTGGGAGCCTGGGGCGTACCTGGATCGCATGGTGCTAGCACCACCACCCGTGATGGATCCTATCGTGTGGGATAACCCTGTCACAGGACACAATGTAAGAAATACACACTGGTATGGTTTAACAAGTTTACGGAACACATAATAATAATAATAATAGAACCACTCAGGCCTCACAGGGCCATACCCCCACACAGTGTCCACACCCCGGTGAGGTTTACCCCAAATTACTGAGGTGCCCTGGGTACTAACCACACTGTATCCACAGGAGCCAACCCACCCAATGTATGTGTGACAGTGCTGCCCACAAGAAGTGTTACTGTTGGTGCATTTGTAGATGGGGATACCTGCCAGGTGCTCCAGCACCTGGTATCAGCAACAGAAGAGAACAGTCTGTCCCACGCCATCGCTGTCAGCAAAGGCATCCGCCTTCACGTGGAGTGGTATCCGGCTGGAGTGTCCCACCGTGATGAGAGTCTCTATCCTTGCGGTGGATGTCAAGTCCCAGACCACAGGCCACAACTGCTGCAAAGTATTTTGCTGTGTCCCTGATGCTAATGATGCAAAGTGGGGCAGTGTGGTCTCCTGGGGTCTCCTTAGCGCATGAAAAGTATCAATATCTGGAGCAGGGGATCCTCGCAGCCCTATTGGCTTAGCTGTGCCAACTGATCCCAGCCTCTGCGCATTGTGGAGCTTGTAGTCCCCACGGAGCCCTGTATCTGTAATGGCTGCTGCTGCTGATCCTTTGCGCATGAGCAACTGCATTCAAGATGGTGGCGCCCTTTGAAGGGAAATATGCTAATATAGATATGCAAAGTATATTCAAATGAGTATATTTCTCAGATCCCTCTCTTCTCGAAAATCCATATTTCAGGGTCTGGAGGGAGCTAAGGCCACCTTTATTTATGACCTAGCGCATAGTTAAATCCCGGCATTAACTTTAACGGAGCTCTGAGATTAGGTGTCGTTGGAGGGAACACCTATTTGCATAACATTAGCACTAACATCTGTTCTAGTTAACACAAGGCCTGTTACGGCTTAAAACAGCACTCAGCGCTGCGTTTGGGGAGCTCTAAAAATGACCATTAGCACTTAACACAACATTAACGTAAATTAATACCTTGGTAATGCAAAAACCTAGCTCTGTGGGTCTAGGATGTGGTGTTTTTTCACTGGGTTAATTCCCTCTCCTCCAAAAGCCCTATGCCAGTGTCACAACAGGAGTAAAACAAAAAGTTAACAATGTCCCCTTATTTGAAGATAAGTAAGCATTATCCTGAAATAACGTTAAGTTCTAATAAGGTCTAGTATGCCCGTTAATTTTGTTCATAACCAGCTTAGTGGATATGGTGTTACCTCAGGGAAACTCACATCTGTCCCTGTTTTAGGTAATGCCACGTGATATGCCCTGATTTAACAGAGTTTATTTAATCCACAGTAGTCTTTAGTCAGCTGAAACAATTCAACTGCCCTACAGAGAAATCCTCTTTACCAGACAAAGGAAATCAACATGAGTCATTGTTACATGGACTGGCCAATGGAATATTGCACCCAGGATATTGTGTGCTACAGTGGATCAGGTAAATGCCCATTTTGCTGTAAAGGTGACTCATTTTGAATATATACTACATGTCTATTGGCTCTTTTGGAAACATAAAACAGAACCCCATATATATAAAATCCGCTGTTTTCATATACCTAATGGGTATGCCCAAAAGGTCTATGATTGTTCTTATTGCTTTCACTATTGGATCGTTAAGTCTGTCCTACTGGAAAAGGGACTCTGGTGTACACCCTCAGTGAAGCATTTTGATATAGGTAATTTTTTTTATTGTTTATTTTGAGCTCCTTAACACACATTTTGTCTGCCATCTCTTTTTCTGAGTCTGTGGCCCAGACAGATATTGATATCATCAGTAATGGCATTCAACTATTCAAGAGGTGCACTTAAAATAGCTTTAATTATGATGGCACATTTCGTTTGACCTTGTTTTGTACAAGGTAGCACTGATGCTCGGTAGATAGTCAGCATATATTAATTGCCCAAAATGCATAGCAATTTTAATAGTTTTCTTTAAATCAGTTCTTCTTAGCTTATACATTTAGTTTCAGACCATTTTGCAGTTTTTATAGCTATAGTAGACTACTTGCAGGTCTACCTTTAAAGCAGCAGTCCAAGTAACTGTTTTTTTCCCCTTTTATATGTGGATCAATACAATCCACACAATGATAAATAATTAGCTAAGTTGCCGATCGATCCGTTCTCCTGTGATCGATTTGTGAAGATTTCACTCTGGGGGTGTTCACTAAATGACTGCAGTGGAGTATTCTGCAGTCAGTGGAACAAAGTTCTGTGGGGAAGATCATGTGACCAGGCAGTCACTCGATACAATTGGTGCACTGCTAGAGAGAGAGCAGGGCTCAAAAAGGGGTGTGCGAGAGCCTGTTTTAGAAGAGGAAGGGGATGTGACTTTGTAAATGGCTGCTATAGAAACAAAAAATGTTTGTTACATTATAATACATTAAAAATGTCTTATTAGTTGATTTTTTGTATTTGTTATTTTAAGCACGGTCTTAACAGTGATGTTGTTAATATCAACCCCATTAAATATGTTGTATAGGGATGTATGCAAATGTATATAAACAAAAAGTAACACAACACCCTTTTTCGTTCTGTATCCCATCCCCCACCTTTCTTATAGAAAATTCATATAAAGAACAAGTTTACAAAAAAAAATGTCATTCAGCTGTTTAAAAAAATACTACAAGTATTTTCTCATAGTGCAGAACTGATTTATTAAAAAGAACATTGACATTACCTGGTCTGCAGCTTTAAAGTCACAGCTAATCCAAGTGACATACAAGTTAATAGATTTAACACTGAAGTGCACAAAGTAGGCTAACGTACTGTAGTGGTATAAAAGGTGGGTATGGGATCAATAAAGCATTGTTCTTCTTTTAAAGAAAATCTTATATGGTCCCCGTGGCTTCCCTCCCCATATGGGTTCTAATTTAATGGTTGGTATCTTTATGTAAAAAAAAAAAAAAACTGTTCTAAACTCCTGTTTCTTTATAATTCTGCAATTTACTTTTTATGTCTTGAGCACTTTTGCAGTACAAATTGTTTTTTAACTGTTGAGACAATTCCTTCGCTATTTTCTATGCAGCAAGAATTGCCTACAATCCTAATTACATCGATTTTTTTTACGATGAATATGTGACTATTTCCCCATTATCCCATGCGGGGGAAGACATCGAAACAGATGTGTAAAGCACTCATGTGTAAAGTACTTTTTGGAAATTTGAATTGTAGTTTAAAAATGTACACATTTTGTCTTTATCTTCGCTGGGAAATAAAGATTCATGATTAACAACTTTGCAAACTGTTTAACTGAGCTGTCAAGTTACTTGACACTTTGTAGCAAAAAAAATCTACGAATTGAATTTAGCAAACCACATATCCCATAATGTGAAACTTATTTTGAAAAGGATGAAACCCTGGCATAGACATAAACTAACAATACATATTTAAAGTGTTTCATTCCTGTTGAAAAAGTTCTCAGTCACCTTGGTGTTACTACTAGTTACCTTATAATAACAATAGCAAGGTCACAATGATTTAGACCAGTGGTGCTCAACTCCAGTCCTCAAGACACACACACACACACAACACAACACACACAACACACAACACACACAACACACACGCACACACACCACCTGTGCTGGTAGCTTAAACAAATAGGTGAATAAGCATAGTAATTTTTGCAGAGGAATAAAAACTTTGATGCAGTGCAGATCTCCCATTTATTACAGAAAGAAAAGAAACATAACTGACTGTGTGAAATAAAGTGAGCCTGATCTAGGGGCAATCTTACTATGTTATTGTTTTTATATGATAACCACCGGAGAGCAAAGGGGATGGCAAATGTTTCTTGATACAAATGAAATGAGCATCGTAGTAAACTTTGGAATTTATTTGGAGAGTTCAAAAGGGATTGGGTAGCAAAGCGACATTTTGCATTCATTTTGATGATTTCAAAAATGTGTTGGAAACAAATACATCCGTGCTACCTCCTTTATATTATATGGCTGAATGAACAAAAACCTACTGTACAAGGAAGTTGATTGCTGACACTATTCTGGATCAGGGAGCTAACCGTTCTTGCATTCGTCTCCTTGATCTCTGAGAATGCTCAACAGAAGACAGTCAGGTCAGTGCAAATAATACTCTACAGTGTTTTTTTGTGGCTTAACATAGTGGTATTTTATTTACTGATATGAATATAGGATGGAAAATTAATTAAAGTAGCAACCCCCACAGATACATTTCATGATGCATAACTAAAGAAGTGTTTCTTTCAATGGTTCTGGGGATAATGTGTTTCTCATGCCCCAGTCAGCAGGTAATTTCAATCTTCTGTTGGTGCATAATTGTTATTACATGATTACAATCAGTGACAACAGGGGGTAGCAAGGATATCTTCAATACCTACTGCTGTTTTGCACTACAACTGGTTCTATTTCCAATGTTCTTTTCGTTTCCTTTAAAGCAGCGGTCCAAACAGCAGGTAGTTTTTGTACATTTTATTTTTTCCCCTTTAATATGTACATCAATACAATCCACACAATGATAAGTAATTAGCTAAGTTGCCGATCAATCCTTTCTCCTCTGATTGATCAGCGAGGATTCGGCTCGGGGGTTCACTAAATGGCTGTCAGTGCAGCACAAGAGGACCAAAGATGCAAATTTCTGTGGGGAAGATCATGTGACCAGGCAGTCACAAGATACAGTTGGTGCACTGCTAGAGAGAGGGCAGGGCTCAAAAAGGGGTGTGCCAGAGCCTGTTTCAGAAGAGGAAGGGGATGTGACTTTGTAAATAATTGCTATAGAAACAAAAAAGGCTTATTACTTTACAATAGATTAAAAATGTAATTCAGAGTTGTTGTTGTTGTTTTTTTTAAATGGGACAAGTATTTTATCATGATACAGAACTGATTTATATTTAAAAACCCCACACATATAGGATATTGCTTGGACTGCAGCTTTAACTTCTTCTGTAGCTGAAACAAGAGATGCAGAAAAATATGAGCATACTGTACAAAATAGAGACGACACAGCTAACAAATAGTATAAAAGAGAGGGAAGGAGTGAGGATATGGGATGAGCTGGGTTGGGGGGTTGGTGGGGATGATGATGCACACAAGTGGTCACGATAGGGTCTTTTTCTGACCTAAAACACTGTTCTTTCATAGTTTGCTTAAGTTGCGCTGCCTTGTACAGACTGTGGCGCCCATTCAATACGATGAGAATCCATTAATAATAGATTCACTTCCATTCAAGTTATCCTTCTCCCCATTCTTCTTTTGTTCATCCACCCAAGAGGATACAAGTCCCACAATCATAAATTTCATTCTGTCTCTCATGACAAACGATGACTTACCTGTAGTAGGATTAACTAACTTGCAATATTAGTTAACATTTACTTTGTAAAAGTGGTCTAAAAAGTCATCAAACATCAAAAACAACACTTTCTTCCAAAAACAGAATATTTGCCTTCAAATTCGAAGAGCCCTTTAAGGCTACAACTTCATATTTTAAGATTTAATATGTTTTTATCAAGTTTTCTAAGTGTTACTGTCTTGTTTCTTTGCTTTTTCATGCCACAGGCAAAATGTTGCCTATTTCAAAGGGACACACTCAAATGTCTGTTAGCAGTGATAGAAATCAAAGGATGATTGTTGCACTTGGGGACTGCACTTGAAAGGTGAATTAAAGCCTATATGAACTACAATACAGCAGTGGTGCATAAGACCCCTCCAACAGGTCAGGTTTCCAGGATATCCCTGCTTCAGCACAGGTGGCTCAATCAGTGGCTCAGTCTTTGACTAAGCCACATGTGCTGACGCAGAGATATCTTAAAACCTGACCCATTGGGGCGTCTTGAGGACTGGCGTTGAGCACCCTGAAGTACAGCACAACAATGATGACGTTTCAAACTTATCTCCTACCATGGTAAATCAACCTAGATTGGTTATGATACATTATTTTCTATACAGTTTACACAACTTTTGCATAAACACATTAAAAAAAAGACAGGGGTGTCCAATGCTACATCCAATTGACAAAACATATATGGTAATAATTACAAAGTTTAAATACTTCAATAATAATAATAATTACTTGGTTATTTAGTTAAACCCTTTGGCCAACGCGTCGTAAGCCTGCATTCCAAACGTCAAGGTATAACCAAAAAGGCAGGTTCTACACTACACTGTGAACCCTTCATTTTACCCCTGAATGAGGGGAAAGAACCATAGTAATGTAGGCCCTGGTCTTTTAGCAAAGTGAAAAGACCTCCGAACTTAAAAAGGTGAGGAGGAGTGAGCTCTGGGGGGAGGTGCCACCTACCTCCATACAACTGATACCAGTCAGAACATGATTAACACACATTCCCAGCTAGCTCAAACTCCTACACCCAACACATAAAAGGAATTGTTTTGTATGTCACACAATTTTATTGTGCTGACTATTGTTTTTAATATATTTTAGAAATATTTTTTAATCAAGAAACATTAAGTCAGATTTATTAAGTGACACAACTTCAATGGCAATAGCATAATATATTTCTGTTCATTAAATCTGCCCAAATGAATTTGGATGAAAACCAATGTAATCTAGGAAGTTTAAAATGTGCTATGCACCAAACTTTGTGACAGTACCTATGGATGGCATCACATTTTATCATGGCCCATATTTATTAAGCAGTCTTCTGTCTAAGGCCCGTAATATAGTGGGTGCGCTTGCTGCACAAGCTGTGGTTAGCCAGCCATTGTATGCTAGGGGCGCGTGCATGCACTGCAGGGAGCGGGGAGCCAGGCGATAGCGGGGAAGACTCAAAAAGTAAGTATTCGTGCCGCTACCGCAGCTGTAATGTAAGGAATGTGTATGTATGTATGTTGTATGTGTGTGTATGTATGTGTGTGTGCACAATGTTAATAAATATTTTATTCTTATTACCGTGTCATATTTTTTTTTTAATTTTAAAATATGTAATAAATTACACATATACATACATACACATACACACACACACACATACAAACACACAGACCACTGCAAACCTTTCGCTCCCGGCAGCACAATCATTGTGACTGAGCCCCTGATGGAGCCACCTGTGCTGAAGCAGGGATATCCCAAAAACCGGGCTTGTTGGTGGTCCTTGAAGACTGGTGTTGGCCACCCCTACTCTAAGGGATGCTGATGTTATCACATTGAAAGAACTATTTGAAGCACAGGGCACTCATATTAAGCTAAATTAATTCTTACCCAAGTATAGGCCCACACATTACCTGCCTCTTCAAGGGATGTACCACGTTTGAGGGAATGTGTCAAGAAGGGCTATGTGCCTGAGACTAAGCCACCCCTCATGATGACTTGCAGACATCCTTAGCCTTTTATATATAGAGATTTCATAGAGTAAGTCTTTGCAGAATCTATATTTTGGTTGACTGTTCTTTTCTGTGCCTCTGAACTGCCTCTCTTCTCTTGCATGTATATGTCAGTAAATACGCTATGGTTTCTTTAGTTGCACTTATGTACAAACTTGTCTTTCCTTGTGCATTTTCTTTAAATGGTATTTCTGTGGCTCTGTCCTGTATAAGTTGATTACATCAATAAAGAAATATTAAAGGAATTAATAAAAAAGGCACACAGAAAATCTAATTACTTTCTTCTAAAAAAATATGTAAAGAAGCTTTTTTTTTTTTAAATAATAGTATTTGAACTGAAAGCATTCAAAATGAATACTGCGTATATTTTACTTTAAACACATTTAGAATTAACTTTAACTCTAACAAAGGACTTCCCTGAATGGCTGTATTGGTACAACATAAGGCAGAAAAACGGGCCCCAAATTCAAAAGATTTCAGTTTCAAAGATTGTTTCCATGGGAACAAAAAAGATAATGGAATACATAAGTAAATGCTAAGATACAAAAGTTCTAATTAAAGATAGCAATAACAAAGTAACACACAGAGAAAACAAACATTGCACACACACACACACACACACACACACAAACACACACATATATAAACTGTATATATACTGTATGTATGTATATATATATATATATATATATATATATATATATATATACATATATTGTATATCTCTCTATGTAGGTAGATAGATAGATAGATAGATAGATAGATAGATAGATAGATAGATAGATAGATAGATAGATAGATAGATAGATAGATAGATAGATAGATAGATAGATAGATAGATAGATAGATAGATAGATAGATGCAATATGATGCAACAAACAACTCTTTTTGAGTCAAAGGAACTCAAAGACATTAGGTACTAAAATAGGCTCATATTCTTATATTGAGAATCAATCATAAAGCAAAAGGCTGTGACATCTTTGCATACTGTGTGCTTGATGCATTCCTCTTGTTGAATACCTGATTAATACAGTTTACATGATAACATAATGAAACAGCTCTGGTTCATGTGATTAATGATCTCTTGGTGGCGAGAGACAGAGGTTACAGTTTGATCTTAGTACTCCATGACCTCTGCGGCATTTGATACCATGGACCATGGGATTTTAATGGAGCGCCTGAAGGATTTCTGTGGACGGGGTGGCTCAGTTCGCATCTGGTTCAGATCTTTTCTCACTGGCAGGTCACAGAGAGTATCTTCAGGAGTATACTTCTCTGCACCAATGCCCCTGTGATGTGGAGTGCCACAGGGTTCTATCCTATCTCCTATGTTGTTCATAGTGTACAAGCAGCCACTAGGTGACAAAATCAGATAGCATGTCTGGGTTATCACTGCAATGGAGATGAAACTCAACTCTTCTTGTCCTTTGCACCAGGTACTAAGGACCCATTATCAGTAATTAATAGATGTTTATCTGAGCTCCTAGATTGGATAAGTGCCAGTTGGTTGAGGATGAATCCTGATAGAAGTGCTCATGGTGCTGTAGATGCTCACCATCGGAAGACTACAAGACTGTTGCTAGGTCAACATGCTGGCCTTAAGCTTGGGGTTTACCAGTTGATAAAATCTGTCCGTGTGCGTTATCTTGGTGTTGTCCTTGACTGAGATTTGACCCTTAAACATTAAGTGTCAGTCGTGATTAAATATTCATTCTTGCACCTAAAGAAAATAGGCAGGATTATGCACTTGATCCCCCCAACGGATCTTATTACACTTGTCCATACCTTTGTGTCCTCTTGTCTGAACTACTGCAATAAACTCTACCTGGGTCTTTCGGGAAAAGAGCTGCGCCGTCTGCAGCTGGTGCAGAATGCTGTGGCCAGGTTGTTAACTAAACAGACCCGCTCTTGCCACATGGCAACTGTTCTCCATTCTCTACACGGGCTCCCTGTAAAATGGGGAATTTATTTAAAGACTGGCTTGTTGACATTCAACGCCCTACATGCCCAGGGTCCCAGCTATCTGAAAGAGCTTCTAGTTCCCTACACTCCCATTCGCTCAGTTCGATCTGCAGGTGTCCTAACAGTTCCCAGAATGTCCTTAAATTCCTTTGATGCATGAGCTTTTAGCCACGCTGCTCCCACTCTTTGGAACAGTCTGCCTCATTCAGTTTGATAGGCCCCGTCTCTGGGAATCTATAAAAACAGGTTCAAGCCCTCCCTGCCTACCAAGGCATTTAATTAATGAACCACAACCTGTCCAGCAATTAATAGCTACAGCACCGTCCCATCCTGCATTGTATCTTTCCTTGTGTTTGGTCTCATTTATAACCTTAAATGTTTCTTCTTTTTTTCCTTTTTGTATCTTTGAAGCTTTGAGCCCCATTGGAAGAAAAGCGCTATATGAATAAAAGTTATTATTATTATGATTATTATTATTAATATGTGTATTTTTTAATTTATAACTATTAGTAAATATAAATGATGAGTGGAATATTATTTATAATAGCCAAACTGAGAAAATAATACATTTTGTTAACCTACATAATAAAAACACCCGTGCTGCATTGAACACATTTTTGGGTTGATAAATAGCAACTTCATTCTGTGCTAGCACTATTAGGCATTCTTTAAGAGTTTATGTAGATTTGAACTTGGCGGACAAATTGGACGCACTTTAAATTAATTTGGTGCAGCACGAAAATGCTTTTTTTTAATACATACTATTTCTATCTGTATGCTACACGCAGTCATTTTTTGACGCAATTAGCACAGATGGATACATTTGAGCTGAGTACATACAGTAGGTGCGCAATTGAAACTCAGTTTGACGTGCCCATTCTGTGCCAAAAAATTATTTTGTGACGCATAGTACATAGACTCTCCCTGTGTGTTACATCAGGGGTGCTCAACTCCAGACTTCAAGCACCCTCCCCCCACCCCAACAGGCCAGGTTTTCAGGATATCCCTGCTTCAGTAGAGGTGGCTCAATCAGTCCAAGCTTCAGCACAGGTGGCTCAATCAGTCCCTGCTTCAGCACAGGTTGCTCAATCAGTCCCTACTTCAGCACAGGTGCCCCATTTAGAGGCTCAGTCTACAAATGAGCATCTGTTTGGGCCACATGTGCTGAAGCTGGGATATCCTGAAAACCTGACCTGTTGGGGGAAGCTTGAGGACTGGAGTTGAGGCCCCCTGCGTTACCTGATAGTGCGCTGACTTTGACAAATGTATATAATTTCCCTTTGTATACATCTTAGTGTTTGCTTACTGCTGACTAGAAACAAGGTCACTCACGTGATTCACAGCTAAATATTCTAAAGAGAGATTTAAATTCACAGGCACAAAAGAGTTCTCAAAGTGTACACGATTAATTTACCTGTTAAAATAGGCCTCATATTCCCTCCACCGTACAGAGAATTCTACCTTTTGTCCTTGTCATGGTATTTTAGTTCCAAAGTGACCTTTTAATGTAATTACTTCTAGGGAGGTAGAGAGAGGCAATCACACAGGATAAATTCTCTGAACATTACGGTGATTAATGCATTTAATATCATTTTAGTTGTTGTTGTTTTTTTCTATTCTAGGATTAAAACCCACAATAAACCCACAATAAACCCACAGGCAGATGACTGAATAGGAAATTTACAGATGTGGTTTTGTCTTGTTTTCTTACATTGCAAATGAAATGGAGATATCTGTTTGGGAGAGACTTTTTACAAGATAAATTACAGAAGGTGACATTTGAAAATGTCCATTGTAATGTTTATAAACTCCACTATGTAAAATTACCACTGTTTGCTTACCGGAGATTAAATCAATCTCTGGAGCTAGTAAGACAGTTTTATTTATACAGCATTTTAGCAATGTCAGCTTATTTTCTTTGACTCCTAGCTATGACAGGCAATCAGAGGCAAGTGCTCTTGAGTTTTGATTTTTTTTTACACTTACCCAGTGAGATTTCCTGTTGTATGTGGAAAATAAATGATCTTGTCTTAAATCAGTAATGGAAGTTGAAACAAAGCAAACAAAAAAAGTTAACTCTTTCAAGGCTGCTGGATATGTATAAGAAACCCCCTTATTTTCATACAGACAACCTCATAATCTCAAGAAAATTATGGTGAGGAGTAAAGTATTCAACAGTACAAATTAATGCGGGACAAGACCATGACAGGACGCAAGATACAAAACCTGAGCAATGCTCCACACAGCAGGCACAATACAAATACCACACAGGAATCTGGAGTACAAAATTAGAGGCAGGTTCACCTGTTCCTCCAGCAATGTCGTGTACCTCATCATGTGCATGAAATGCCTAGGGGGCTGCTACTACATAGGTGAGACGGGACAGGGGCTAAACAAGAAAATGAATCTGCATCGCCACAGCATCACACACGGAACAAGAGACAGTCCTGTCGGCGAACATTTCACTGACTCTGGCCATAAAATGAACGATCTGAAGGTGGCCATACTCAAAGGTAATCTTAGAACACCGAAAGAGAGATGGTTGCATGAATACAAATGTATGCAACTGTTCGGGACACATAGCAGTGGCCTAAACCGAGACTGCAGTTTTATGAGTCACTACTGACACAAGGGAACACTCTTCCCATGAGTGCTAATGGCCATGTCTATATATACTGCACTACATGTATGCACACACAGCTGTCTCTTACACATACAAATACTCTATGTAATTCCATCCCTATATACCAATAGGTACCACATAGTATCCACACACACTTTTAGCAATGCAACACCCTCTTACATTTGCACACCTACCCACACCATTGATTAACACTCCCACTCCACACACCTTTTGTAAAGCGAAGTATACACTGCGGGCTCTTTATTTATTTATATTTACATGCATACATACATGCATTTCGTTAGCCACAGAACGGTATAATCTATTCATTCTTGATTATTAAAGCTCGGCTAACACGGTACAGATACCTCTACATCATATATATATATATCTATATATATAAAATCGAATGGTTAGTGCTATCTGCGGTGAATCTGATTGGTCCTCAGCCTCAGCCTCAGATTGGTGGGTCTGACGTCACCCAACTGCCACTCTCTTCCCCCTCGGCGCCACACACACACAGACACACACACACACACACACCTCTCTGTCCTCTCCCTACCCATCACACTCACCTCCCTCCACTCACCTCCCTCGCGCTCCACTCACCTCCCTCCACTCCCCGGCGCTCCACTCACCTCCCTCCACTCCCCGTGCTCCACTCACCTCCCTCCACTCCCCAGCGCTCCACTCACCTCCCTCCACTCCCCGGCGCTCCACTCACCTCCCTCCACTCCCCGGCGCTCCACTCACCTCCCTCCACTCCCCGATGCTCCACTCACCTCCCTCCACTCCCCGGCGCTCCACTCACCTCCCTCCACTTCCCGGCGCTCGACACACCTCCCTCCCCCTCTCCCATGCGCTCCACTCACCTCCCTATCCCTCTCCCCGGCGCTCCACTCACCTCCCTCCACTCCCCGGCGCTCCACTCCCCGGCGCTCCACTCCCCGGCGCTCCACTCACATCCCTCCACTCCCCAGCGCTCCACTCACCTCCCTCCACTCCCCGGCGCTCCACTCCCCAGCACTCCACTAACCTCCCTCCACTCCCCGGCGCTCCACTCACCTCCCTCCACTCCCCGGCGCTCCACTCACCTCCCCCACTCCCCGGCGCTCCGCTCACCTCCCCCACTCCCCGGCGCTCCACTCACCTCCCTCCCCGGCGGGGGGACAGACAGCCTGCAGCTGCCACGTGGCGCCTAAGATGGTGACGGCTGGAAGGACCCCCTTCCTCCATCGCGGAGTAACTAACATGGGGGCGCCCGGAAGGAGAGTGTGTGTGACACTGTGTGTGTGTGTCTCAGTGTGTGTGTGTGTGTGTGTGTGTGTGTGTGTGTGTGTGTGTGTGTGTGTGTGTGTGTGTGTGTGTGTGTGTGTGTGTGTGTGTGTGTGTGTGTGTGTGTGTGTGTGTGTGTGTGTGACACTGTGTGTGTGTGCGTGTGCGTGTGCGTGTGTGTGTGTGTGTGACACTGTGTGTGTGTGACACTGTGTGTGTGTGTGTGTGTGTGTGTGTGTGCGTGTGCGTGTGCGTGTGCGTGCGCGTGCGTGTGCGTGTGCGTGTGTGTGTGACACTGTGTGTGTGTGTGTGTGTGTCACTGTGTGTGTGTGCGTGTGTGTGACACTGTGTGTGTGTGCGTGTGCGTGTGCGTGTGCGTGTGTGTGTGTGTGACACTGTGTGTGTGTGACACTGTGTGTGTGTGTGTGTGTGTGTGTGTGTGCGTGCGCGTGCGTGTGTGACACGTGTGTGACACGTGTGTGTGTGACACTGTGTGTGTGTGTGTGTGTGTGACACGTGTGTGTGTGACACTGTGTGTGTGTGTGTGTGTGTGTGTGTGTGTGTGTGTGTGTGTGTGTGTGTGTGTGTGTGTGTGTGTGTGTGTGTGTGTGACACTGTGTGTGTGTGTGTGACTGTGTGTGTGTGTGTGTGTGTGTGTGTGTGTGTGTGTGTGTGTGTGTGTGTGTGTGTGTGTGTGTGTGTGTGTGTGTGTGTGTGTGTGTGTGTGTGTGTGTGTGTGTGTGTGTGTGTGTGTGTGACAGTGTGTGTGTGTGTGTGTATGTGTGTGTGTGTGTGTGTGTGTGTGTGTGTGTGTGTGTGTGTGTGTGTGTGTGTGTGTGTGTGTGTGTGTGTGTGTGTGTGTGTGTGTGTGTGTGTGTGTGTGTGTATGTGTGTGTGTGTGTGTGGGACACTGTGTGTGTGTTTGGGGGGGGGGGACACTGTGTGTGTGTGTGTGACACTGTGTGTGTGTGTGTGTGTGTGTGTGTGTGTGTGTGTGTGTGTGTGTGTGTGTGTGTGTGTGTGTGTGTGTGTGTGTGTGTGTGTGTGTGTATGTGTGACACTGTGTGTGACAGTGTGTGTGTGTGACACTGTGTGTCCATTGTCCCATCCCCGTCCTGTCCACTGTCCCCTCCTTTCCACTGTCCCCATCCGTCCCGGTCTCCTCCTGTCCACTGTCCCTGTCCACTGTCCCCGTCCACTGTCCCCGTCCCCTCCTGTCCACTCTCCTGTCCACTGTCGTCCCGTCCCCTCCTGTCCACTGTCATACTGTCCCCTCCTGTCCACTGTCCTGTCCCCCTCCTGTCCACTGTCCCATCCCCCTCATGTCCACTGTCCCATCCCCCTCCTGTCCACTGTCCCCTCCTGTCCACTGTCCACCTCCTGTCCACTGTCCCTGTCTCCTCCTGTCCACTGTCCCTGTCTCCTCCTGTCCACTGTCCCCGTCCCCTCCTGTCCACTGTCCCCGTCCCCTCCTGTCCACTCTCCTGTCCCCGTCCCCTCCTGTCCACTGTCCACGTCCCCTCCTGTCCACTGTCCCCCCCTCCTGTCCACTGTCCCCATCCTCCTGTCCACTTCCCCCCCCTCCTGTCCACTGCCCCCTCCTGTCCACTGTCCCCCCTCCTGTCCACTGTACACCCCCCTCCTGTCCACTGTCCCCCCCTCCCCTCCTCCTGTCCACTGTCCACCCCTCCTCCTGTCCACTGTCCCCCCCCTCCTCCTGTCCACTGCCCCCTCCTGTCCACTGTCCCCCCCTCCTGTCCACTGTCCCCCCCCTCCTGTCCAATATCCCCCCTCCCCTCCTCCTGTCCACTGTCCCCCCCTCCCCTCCCCCCTTTCTGCCCCCTCCCCCTTTCTGCCCCCTCCCCTCCCCCTGTCCACTGTCCCCCCTACTCCTGTCCATTGTCCCCCCTCCTGTCCACTGTCCCCCCCCTCCTGTCCACTGTCCCCCCCTCCTGTCCACTGTTCCCCCCCCTCCTGTCCACTGTCCCCCCCCTCCTGTCCACTGTCCTCCCTCCTGTCCACTGCCCCCCCCCCTCCTGTCCACTGTCCCCCCTCCCCTCCTCCTGTCCACTGTCCCCCCCCTCCCCTCCCCCCCTTTCCTCCCACCTCCCCCCTCCTGTCCACTGTCACCCTTTCCTCCCCCCTCCCCTCCCCTTTTCCTCCCCCTCCCTTTTTCCTCCCCCTCTCCCCTTTCCCCCCCCCTCCCCTCCCCTTTCCCCCCCCCCTCCCCTCCCCTTTCCCCCCCCTCCCCTCCCCTTTCCCCCCCCCTCCCCTCCCCTGAAGCAGGGACTGATTGAGCCACCTGTACTGAAGCAGGGATATCCTTAAAACCTGACCTGTTGGGGGGGGGGGGGCGGCGAGGGGATTATTAAGTACTGGAGTTGAGAACCACTGGTTTACATATATTAATAATATGAAGTCATACATTTGATATATTTTCGTCTCTCCTCTTCCGCTAACCTGATTGATGTGTCTGTCAATCACAGCTTTATTTATGGACCTAGGGAATGGAATTCAGAAGTGGAATTAGGAAACAATCACCAAAGAGCATAGCGCAAATATACACTCGAAGGAATCCTGGGATAATTTCATAGGAGTCACAGGCATCACTTTCCCCCTTTAATAAATGTTATTTAACCAATGAGTGGCCTGTGACACATTTTTACAAGCAGAGTGCTAATTACTGCAGATAACTCGACGACCATGTATTAAACACACGAGTCCCAAACCATGAGCCCTGTAGATTCTATATTTGGAACAATGAGTCACTCACAGAAGGAGGACAATAAGGTGAAACATGATTTGAATTAAAGAAAAGCAGAAATAGACAGTAGATATTTACTTGAACTGAAAAAAAAAACAATGATTTTAAGTTGCCAAAACTTTATATATTTTTAAAATATGATCTAAATACAGTATATATACAGTAATTTAGTATTTCCTATGCTCTGTGTTCAAATCCATCCATGTTCTTTTTAAAATAGTGCAGATTTGATTGGAGTCTTTAGCAGTTATCCAGGAATGGATGATGTGATTTACAACTAGTTACTGTATGTCAAGGGATTAAAAATGTACCTTTCAGCCACGCTCCTGCCTCCGGTTTCCTGATCTCCACTACATACAGTACATACGTAGTTACGGTACTTTTAACGCTACGTAAACTTTTTGGCCCTTATTGTGAAGCTATCTTCCTCGTGCTGGAGTGGAGTTCAGCTCTATTCAAATGCAAAGGACATCAAATATTCTCCAACATAAAGGAAAATAGCACAATATATTTAGTAGTGGGCAATAATTTCACATCAATTGTTTACTATCGTGCAAAACAATATTGACCTCCTTGCCCCTTAATAAATTATAGTACAAATTACATTTTTCTTGTGAACTTTCTTAAGCCATGTTTTTGTTAATAACTGATTATAAAACTCTTCATCAAAACCATCTGCACTAGTAAAGGTACTTTACATCAAGGGTGCTCAACTCAAGTCCTCAAGGGCCACCAACAGGTCAGGTTTTCAGATATTCATGCTTCAGCACAGGTGGCTCAATCAGTCCCAGCTTCAGCACAGGTGGCTAAATCAGTCTCTGCTTAAGGACAGGTGGCGCAGTCTTTGACTGAGCCACTGATTGAGCTACCTATGCTGAAGGAGGGATGTCCTGAAAATCTGACCCGTTGGTGGCCCTTGAGGACGGGACTTCAGCCCCACTGCTGTACATCACCCCATTCCTTGTTTCCAGTATCATTTTGTTGTTTCCATTGCTCCTTTGTCTTTCATTTTTTGAGCAGCCTGTATATTTCCCTTCAGAGCCTTTTACACAGCGCTCTGTAAAAGCGTTATGATGTTTAACGGTTCCTGGCATATAGGCAGCTGAAGTCCAACAATCTTTCATTTTTTGCCATGTATGAGGGAGGTCTGTAATGTTACTTTGACATATACTATGTATTGGATGATATAACTGACTACTGTAAATGATGATTTATGTGTGAAGACTTGTTGTACAAACCAGACTATGTTAGATATAGACTTGCATCACAGTAACAGTATACAGCAAATACAAATATCTCTTGTGAGCATATTCACACATCTCAGGCAGGGTTGCAGCCCTGCTTTTCCCCATTATCTTTGAGCATGCAGTGCTGCCACTGCAGCCAGGGATTCTGGGAAATGACATGAGCACACAGTGTCACCTTTTGCTTCATGCCCCTTTTAACATGGACCCCTATAATAATATGCCTACCATATTACACACCCTTTCAGCACAGCCTGGGTTAAAGAAATGGATAGCCAGCAAATCTACTCACAGGCCGCTGTTTTGACCTCTTCATACACATAAGAGAGAGGTTGGAGTAGGTGTCAATCACGCATTATATACGTTACGGTGAGTAATAAAGTGAGAAAAATTCTCCTTCTACATGTCTAAGAAAGGTCTTCAACCTTGCCTTTCCCCATTATCTCTTAGCATACCATTAGCTTTCATTGCAGCCAGGGATTCTGGGAAATCACAGTAGCAGCAACCTGAGATTCTATACCTAATATGATAGCAGAAGTTTCAAACACAAGTTTTAAACGTTACACATTTCGGTAACCCATTCAGGAATGGCATACCTTACAACAGGATACATACTGTATACGGTGACAAGCAAAATATTTAAATCTTTATATATCATTTTTTTTTCAAACTATTTTTTCATAATTGTATTGTAGTTCATTTTATAGTCACACAACACAATTGGCACCAACAATTTGTGTTTGCCAAATATATTGTATTTTTTGAACAATCTAATTTTTATCTGCTTAAAATATTTTACAATGCTGTTATCTTGCACTATTTTCATTGTTGCAACAGTCTGAAAGATCTAGGTCATTTATCAAAAAGCTACTGGGAATCTGGAAGTATTTAAATCCAACTTCATTACTGTAATGGAGTTATTCAGGGAATTAACTCTCCTAATAAAGTTCTGCACTCAGAAACTTCACCTTCCATTACCTTACATTGTACATTGTTACTCTTGTAATAAGTCCCTGGGAGGACTTGAAGTACCTGCTACAGTGAAGAGCCTAGTACAGTAAAAAACCTTTTGACATCACTAATGTGCTAATGATATGTGTAACAAGTTGAGTTCAGATGGGCCAGAATTTTGAAAGAGGAGATCTACTGTACTTCATTTCTAGGTCAGACCATAGTCTAAACTAGTTCTATTTTTTGTTCATCAAGTATTTATGTATTTTATGATTTAATTGAATAATCTTGTTCAAGAAGGCACAATTATTTTAGGCACAACCGTGGATCACATTAAAGTTCAAATGCACGTTCAACATTTTTCTTGGTATAAAAAAATATTCAATTATTTTTTTTTTCGGAAGTCAAAACGGAAATGTTAGTCAGAATTTATGCATGGACTCTTATTCAAAATTCACTTTATTAATATTGGCAAATTTACATTTCAATCCATTTAGATGAATTCCAGACAATCTAATTGTTATCCCGCTGCAAATGCCATGCATATACTTACTGTTAGAAATAAACTGTCAAAGGGAAAACTGAGAATATATAAGGTCGAGATTGACAGAGAAAAACCAAGAAATTGCAGAGGAGAGAAAAAGAAAAATGAAAAAAATAAATGTCATAAAATGTACATATTTCTTAAAGTAGCAGGTGTTACGGGTAACGTTTACACGGCAGAATGTTAATTGCCAGTTTGGTTCTGATCATAATTACCAAACCTATTCTAAGTTCCTATTCTATGCCCAGGACATACTTGAAAACGAGGTTACTGTACTTCCTGGTAAAATATTTTATAAATAAATAAATATGTTTGCTATAATAAATGCAGCTTATACTCGTGAAAGGGGAAATTCCATTCTAAATGGAATGTGAGTGATTTGGAATCCATTTTGTCTGTTAGGATCCATTTTGGCTTGTCAGATGTGTTAGAAATTCATTTTGTAAGGAAATTGTGAAATCTGCCGACTTGTAGAAATAATAAGAACAAGTGAATTTGTTTATAGAACATTTTGGGTACAAAATGGAGCCCATCAAGGTTATAGGGTCTGTGCCTAGACTTTTCCAATGGTGAGAATGTGGTTTGGTTTCATTCTGTTTATAATATACAGCTTCGATTGCCTAACAGTAACAGAGCTTATTAACAAAGCCATGCATAGGTTAATCTGTAGATGAAGAAATTACTATATTAATCTGTTTTTAGAGTAGATATGCGTCAGACCGAATGATACTATCGAACGATCAAGAATGCTTTATCTTACTCCACTCATAGTATGTTTAAGTTTGGCCTGCACCTGTAGATGAAGCTTTATTGTTCTTTTGCCTGACGATAAATAAATGAATGGCCCATAGATCTGTTTTCGGATATTTCATGTGATATTAGAAAAATCGCACAATTACAAATAAAGGAACACTTATTTTCACCCATGTACATGAAAAACCTGGAAAAAAGTTCAATAAGTCAAAAAGATACAGCGAGAAACTCTTCAAGTTTTCAACTCCAGAGTTACCAGTCAGCAATGAGTTACCAGATCAAAAAATATATGCTTAATATCACCAAAAATGTCACTAAAACAAATATATGGATGTGACGGAGAGGAAAGGGTTAATACCTGATTTGCCATGCATTACTGTTGTTGCCCTGTCCCCGCCATTTTTATTCCCCATGTGCAGGCCATTCCCTGTCTGCGAGGGTAAAAGACAAGATGCATTGGTTGCCATACCCTCTAACCAACACATGATAGAAGATCTTAAATGTAAGGCAAGAGGTATTTTTTTGTAAGTCTAAGCAGGAATTACTTGGACATCCAGCTGTGATATAGGTGAATGAGCTTCGGTATTTTTATGACCAAGCCGGAAAAAGTTGTAATTATTTTTATGATGGAGCCTCAAAAGGCTCCCACAGATTAAGAGTCCCCCTGTCTAAAAGAGTGTCAATTATGACAAGACCCATAGGCCCATAATGTATACAATAATGGCATACTGATGCACAGCAGATGTCAGGCTAGTGACACCTCTAAGTCAAAGACCATACACAGTGGCCCCAAGATATGGGTGTAGCCCAGGTATGCTAAGTGGCATGGGCGTCAACCTGACCCATGCGCCCTGCCCACCGGATAGCCCTTTTGACCGGTCTTATGAACTGTGGGTCACTTGGCTATTTGTGGGTTTTTTTGTTCCCACGAGGTGATTGGATCCACATGTTAAAGATAGCTTTGGCCAGTCTATAACTGTGGCTTCCCAGGTATTTCCCAGTGTGATTCCTGAATTTTAATCCATGATGTAAAGATGCAAGACTTTGTTCCAGTACAGCAGCAACCAGTTCAGGAGTGAAGGGGTTAACAACCACATAACCACAGGACTTTTAAAACCAAGGCTGCATTTCTTGCACTGGCAAGCAACGGACAATTTATTTCGTTCCAAGGACAATTTCTTCCATTTCCTTATCCCGGTGCGTGTTGTTTTAAGTGTATTCTGCAGATGTCGTGTGTTTGTCTATTAAGGAAATAAATCACAATTTATTTTGCAACTTGTTCTGTTCAATCAAGTACCCAGAAATATAAATGTGTTGATAAAAGTTGATGTCATCGTGACAAGCTTTTAAAAAACTGGTGGCAGCTGGCGGGATACTGATTGAATTATATAGCAGTTTCCTGCGGGCTCTGTAATATAGTGAGGACCTTGTAGCTTGCGAGCTCCTCAGACAAGTAGCAACTGACACACACTTCTAAAGAGCACGAGAGACTTCACTGTTCCCTTCACCCATACTCCGAAGGCACCATGAGCGATCGCTCAGGAAAGTTCAGGTCATGGACCAGAGAGAAAGTCGTGGAGAGATGTGCGGGGTATGGCTTACCAAAAGATGGGCGGTCGAAGGCACAACTGGAGGAGGATTTGGAGCATCATGAGGACCGCAGGGTCCTACCAGAGGGGCAAGTCCCCGTAGCTGCTGTGTTGGCTGACGCTATTCAGCCCGGAGTGCAGAAGGTCCCTCCAACTCCGGGGCTGCAAGGACATGAGGAGAGTGCTAGTGACCCCCCGGTCGTGGGTGGCTTGGCGCCAGGGGTTGCGGACAAGGTAGCAGCTGCAGCTGCCGAGCGTGCAGTCCCTGGGCTCACTGCACTTCTGGCTACATTGGGAATGGGTGTTAGCACTGCGGAGCGGGTACAGCTCCTGACAGCAGTGCTCGGAAGAACCTACAACTCCTACCTTGCAAACGGGGAACAAGGTCTTTCCCGGGCGGATCATCACAGCTTCCACAAGTTCGTGGATGGCACAGATGACCTCGATGCGTTCCTGAATGACTTCGAGACGCAGTGTTCCCGGTTCCAAATTCCAAGAAGGGACTGGGTGGTCAGACTGCGACCACTGTTATCTGGAAAAGCCAAACGGACTGTGATGGGTATTCCATGCGTGGATGCCGATGACTATGGTCATGTGAAAAGCAAGCTGCTAACCCAGTATGCCCTGACCCCAGAATCTCACAGGGGCAAGTTCCGGACGGGGGTAGTACTCCCCGGAGAGTCATACAGCACCTATGCCAGTAGGATGGCTTTGCACAGGACTCAGTGGGTGGAGGGGAATGGTGTTACAACATTCCATACCCTGCTGGACTTATTCTTCCAAGAGCAGCTGCTGCAGCAGCTTCCCACAGATGTGAGGGGATGGGTCTATGACCATTAACCTCAGACCTATGAGGATGCAGCGAGAATGGCAGATGAGTATGTGGCCAGCCGAGTTGCAATGAAGGACCCTGTAGCACCCAAAGGAGCGGGCCGTGCGGCCCAGGGCGCTAAGACTACCCCTCCGTGGACACACCAGTCTGGGGCAGCAAACAGTGCACCCAAGGCTGCAGAGTTCAAGCATGAGAGGCGGTGTTACACTTGCAACAAGGTCGGGCATCTCAGGCCAGACTGTCCGGACCGGGACCGGTCCCTAGGGACCCCATCAGGGGCAACGCTCACCAGCTACGAGGCCGGTCGCCCGTGTGCGACTGGCACACACAGAGGAGCCAAGTACAGCCATGGAACCAGCCCACAGAGGGATGCCCAGTGGAGAGACTGCACTTGCCACCTCAGGACCAGCAGCTGAGAGCGGGGGACATCAGGTTGCTCCAGTCGGGATGCAGCCCAACGATGTCTGACAGAAGCATCTGCGGAAGGTCACTATCAGAGACCGGCAGGCGGACGGCTTGCTAGACTCCGGTGCCACCGTGACTCTGGTTCGCCCTGATATGGTGCGGCCAGAGGATTTGCTCCCGGGCACCGGGATGCAAGTGACCATGCCAGACGGAGGACCGCGGTCACTCCAGGTTGCCCGGGTCTTTTTGGACTGGGGTGCCGGACGTGGCATGAGGAAGGTGGGGGTTTTGCCTGGGTTAGATGCTGAGGTCTTGCTGGGTAATGACCTAGGACACGTTACCTGTGTTTTTACCACTGAGCTGGCACCTGTTGCAGCGATCACCAGGAGCCAGTCAGCAAGGATCGCAGCAGAACCAGCCCCTGTCCCCCTGCATTTGGGACCTACAGTTCCAGTAGTCTCTGCAGAGACCAGACAGGTAAGCCAGACTCAGTCGCTTTCTGACTCTGACTTACTGTTCCCTGTACCTGTTCCCTGTCCCCCTGACTCAGATGTGATGGGGGGGTGGCCAGAGTTAGGTGCCCAGTTTAGGGATGCAGTGTGATCTGATCCCAGCTTGGAGGACATGAGACTGCGGGCGTCCGAGTCTAAGCCAAGCAAGGGGTCTGATTACTTCTTGTGGCACCGTGGGCTCCTATACAGAGAGCAAGGGACCACCAGGTTAGATGAGGTATGGACGGGGAAGAGACAGCTAGTGGTACCCCGGGAATATAGGCAGCTGTTGTTGTGGGTAGCCCACTCCATTCCACTAGCGGGGCATCAGGGGGTCGCTAGGACGCGAGCCCGGCTGTTGCAGCGTTACTACTGGCCGGGGGCATCCAGTGAGGCGGCAGAGTTCTGCCAATCCTGTGATGCCTGCCAGCGAGTAGGTAAGGTGGGTGACTGTGTGAAGGCACCCCTGAACCCGTTACTGGTAATAGGGGAACCCTTTCAGCGGGTAGCTATGGACCTCGTGGGACCCCTCATGGTTCCCAGTTGGTCAGGAAAGCGCTACATTCTCACGGTGGTGGATTTTGCCACCCGGTGCCCTGAGGCGGTAGCGCTTGCCAGTATTGATGCTAGGGCAGTAGCTAAAGCTCTGTTAGCCATTTTTTCTAGGGTAGGTTTCCCTAGTGAGATCCTAACCGATCAGGGGTCGCAGTTCATGAGTGAATTGCTCCAGTGTCTCTGGGAGGCGTGCGGGGTGAAGCACCAGCGCACTACCCCTTACCCCCCCCAAACCAACGGACTATGTGAGAGGTTCAATGGTACCCTGAAGCAGATGCTGCGAACATTTATAGAGGCTGAGGGAAAAGACTGGGAGATTCACCTGCAGCATTTGCTGTTTGCGTATCGAGAGGTGCCGCAAGAATCCACAGGCTTCTCTCTCTTTGAGCTGCTATATGGTCGCAAGGTACGTGGACCTCTGGACCTATTCCATGAGGGATGGGAAGGGGAGACTACCACTACTGATGCTTCTGTGCTTCAGTATGTGATAGATCTCAGAGACCGGTTAGAGATGCTCATAGGGTTGGCACAGGACAACCTTAGGGCTGCTCAGACCAAGCAGAAGACTTGGTATGATCAGAATGCCCGTAGCAGAGAGTTCATCCCAGGACAGCAGGTACTTGTTCTCAAGCCCATTCGGGAGAACAAATTAATGGCTGCCTGGTCGGGACCATATCCGGTACTGCGAAAGATGAACGAGTGCAACAATGTTGTACAGGTAGATGCTGAGACAGGGAGAAATAAGACTTATCACATCAACATGCTGAAGGAGTACATAGCACTGAGTGTGCCGTCGGTGCTGGCCATTTGCAACCCACCGATGGGGGATCCGGCGAGCAATGCTCTGCCTGATCTCCTGGGGGAGGCTAGGCAGGGAGGTACCATAGAGCAGGTGGAGATAGGGGCTCAGCTGAGTGTCAGGCAGAGAGCAGATGCCAGGGCTATGCTAGAGAAGTATAGGGCTCTGTTTTCAGACAAGCCAGGGAAGACACACATTGCAGAACACCCAGTGCTGACAGGGGATCTGAGACCTCTGCATAAGCATGCTTATAGAGTGTCAGCAGAGGTGAAGGGCAGTATAGAGAGGGAGGTAGAAGAGGTGCTGGCCCTAGGGGTAATTGTACTGTCCCAGAGCCCTTGGGCTTGTCCGGTAGTCCTGGTGCCTAAGAAGGACGGAACCACCCGGTTCTGTGTGGACTACCGGCAGCTCAATGCGGGCACGGTGTCAGATGCCTAACCCATGCCCCGCATGGATGAATTGTTAGATGAACTCGCGGGGGCAAGGTATCTGACGACTATGGATCTCAGTAAAGGGTACTGGCAGATCCGTTTGACCCAGGAGGCTAGAGAGAAGTCTGTATTTATTACCCCAAGTGGCCTCTATGAATTTCTAGGGATGCCATTCAGGATGAAAAATGCACCAGCCACCTTTCAACACTTGGTCAATCGCTTGCTGGAGGGTATGCAAGGGTTTGCAAGGGCATACCTGGACAACATTGCTGTCTTTAGTAATTCATGGGATTCACACTTAGTGCATGTAGCTGCGGTGCTAGCCAGGATTAGGGAAACGGGACTCATGTTGAAACCCACCAAGTGCTTAGTAGGGATGGCAGAGGTATTGTACCTAGGGCACAGAGTGGGTGGCGGGCATCTTAAGCCAGAACCAGCTAAGGTGGAAGCTACAGTGCAGTGGCCCGATCCCAAAACCAAGAAGCAAGTCATGGCTTTCCTAGGCACCGCAGGCTACTACAGAAAGTTTGTCCCTCAGTATAGCGCCATTGCCAAACCCCTGACTGACTTGACCCAGAAGCGACAGTCTGTGCTGGTAGTCTGGTCTCCTGCCTGTGAGGTCTCGTTTCAGGCATTAAAGACTGCACTAGCCAGCGCTCCTATACTTGCTGCTCCAGGCTATGCAAAAAAGTTCCTGGTGCAGACTGATGCCTCAGACTTTGGCATTGGAGCTGTACTCAGCCAAGTGGGGGAGTAGGGCGATGAGCACCCAGTAGTATATCTAAGCCGCAAACTTCTGCCCAGAGAGGTGGCCTATGCCACCATTGAGAAGGAGTGTCTGGCTGTAGTGTGGGCTCTAAAGAAGTTACAGCCTTATTTGTATGGCAGACATTTCACAGTAATAACTGACCACAATCCTTTGAGTTGGTTACAGAGGGTGTTGGGGGAAAATGCTAAACTTTAGCACTGGAGTCTTGCCTTACAGGAGTGGAACTTCACCATCCAGCACAAGAAGGGAAGTGAGCATGGTAATGCTGATGGCCTTTCCCGCCAGGACAGCCCTCAGGACTTACTAACTTCAAGAGTTGCCCTGTCCCCGCCATTTTTATTCCCCATGTGCAGGCCATTCCCTGTCTGCGAGGGTAAAAGACAAGATGCATTGCTTGCCATACCCTTTAACCAACACATGATAGAAGATCTTAAATGTAAGGCAGGAGGTATTTTTTTGTAAGTCTAAGCAGGAATTACTTGGACATCCAGCTGTGATATGGGTGAATGAGCTTCGGTATTTTTATGACCAAGCCTGAAAGGGTTGTAATTATTTTTATGATGGAGCCTCAAAAGGCTCCCACAGATTAAGAGTCCCCCTGTCTAAAAGAGTGTCAATTATGACAAGACCCATAGGCCCATAATGTATACAATACTGGCATACTGATTCACAGCAGATGTCAGGCTAGTGACACCTCTAAGTCAGAGACCAGACACAGTGGCCCCAAGAAATGGGTGTAGCCCAGGTATGCTAAGTGACATGGGCATCAACCTGACCCATGCGCCCTGCCCACCGGACAGCCCTTTTGACCGGTCTTATGAACTGTGGGTTACTTGGCTATTCGTGGTTTTTTTTGTTCCCACGAGGGGATTGGATCCACATGTTAAAGATAGCATTGGCCAGTCTATAACTGTGGCTTCCCAGGTATTTCCCAGTGTGATTCCTGAATTTTAATCCATGATGTAAAGATGCAAGACTTTGTTCCAGTACAGCAGCAACCAGTCCAGGAGTGAAGGGGTTAACAACCACATAACACAGTACTTTTAAAACCAAGGCTGCATTTCTTGCACTGGCAAGCAACGGACAATTTCTTTCGTTCCAAGGACAATTTCTTCCTTTTCCTTATCCCGGTGCGTGTTGTTTTAAGTGTATTCTGCAGATGTCGTGTGTTTGTCTATTAAGGAAATAAATCACAATTTATTTTGCAACTTGTTCTGTTCAATCAAGTACCCAGAAATATAAATGTGTTGATAAAAGTTGATGTCATCGTGACAATGGATACATGGGAAACTGACCTACCGAGGGAAATAAAGGCTGATGAGTGATCTAATATCTTGGAAAACGCTTCTAAGACCTTGATTTGTACATAAATAAGGGAAAATATATACAAAATCCTTTTTGATTGGTACCTCACCCCTCAAAAATTGAGCAAAATATATCCGGGAAGGTGGAGAAAATACAGAGGAGTAGGAGACCTAATCCATATCTGGTGGCATAAAGAGTTGGAATAGTCGCACACTGTTATTTAAGAGAATATAAATCAATGTCTCCCCCCCTGGTGCTCACCCTCCGTTGATCCCGGCGCCTCAAGACTGGATCCAGCTTACTCTATATTTAAGACATCAGAGCAGGTACAAGCATAATGTATGCTTGTACCTGCTCTGATATCTTAAATATAGAGTAAGCTAATTTACAGAAAGGATCCCGTGTGCTTCTTCCACAACCAATCCTTCCCACATCTGATGGTCTTGTCCTAAAATAACTGGATTCTGGAGAGATATCAAAAGATTAATAGAGAAAACATTGATTGAGATAGATATAACTAGATCCCTTGATCTGGGGGGCTCAGATCCCTTGATCTGGGGATACTGGCGGGCTCAGCGGAAGGTGGGAGTCACTAAAACATAAACCTATAGCCCATATATTAACGGCGGCTAGAAGCTCAATTGCTGCTGCGTGGAAAAAAACAGAGGACCCATCCGGGAGAATGGTAATTAACAAAATAAACATAGTTATGTATATGGAAAAATTATCAGCTTGTTTGAAACACACAGCCAAAAAGTTTTATAAGGTATGGGATCCTTGGTTACTGAGATACAATGGTGTATACTATACCTCTAAGTGAACTTATTTAAGCAAGGGGACTTATTTATAATAACTCGTATTGACTGTACAGCTCTATAAAAATATGTAAAATGCTATGACGTGTGTGTAGCGATGATGCTGTGTTTTCATCCTCGCCTGCTCTTCCATATTATTTTCTGTAATCCCCCCTCCCCCCTCCACACCTGTACCTGTATTTTCTATGTACAAACCTAATTAAAAATGTAAGTGGAAAAAAAACCTCAGAAAGTATCTAATTGCTTTCCTTGGTCCTTCTTTGGTCTTAAAGTCTGAAAAAATAAAACTAATGTATGAAGCATCCTGCTTTAAATATTCACATCTCTAACTGGTAAGCCGATATTACCTTTCTATTTACTGTATATTCAATTAGTTTAATTCTATGAGAAGCGCTTGGGTTCGATAACTTCATTTGCGAGGCTGTTTCAAAAACTGCCTTCTCAGTGATATCTTATGCCCCATTTCAGTGTGTGCCTTTTGATTCACTCATTGATCAGATATTTGAATTAGCAGCATTTTATTTATTGTATGCTTCATCCATCTGAGGTTTATGATGAAGTTGCTTCTCCTGAAATCATGTTTTGCAATCTTATATTATGCAATTTCCCTGCACAAAGGAGGTGATCAATCATATGCAGTCAGTAGTCATTTATCTGGCTTATGCCCATGCCTCCACTTGATGAAGGATCACCTGGTGGATTAGATAACTGCTTATTTTTTTACAGAGCAGTGTCCAAACGTCCTCTTATGCCCATAGGAAATGAGAGAAACTGAAAGTGAGCCTGTTAAACAAACGATTACGTTCATATTCTGACACAACACTTTCTATTCCTTGCATGAAAATTCCTCGGAGATAAGAGAGCAGAATGACTTCTAAAGTTTCTGCAATGTTATAGTGCTAAAACGCAACACGACCAGAAGGGGGGAAAAAATGATGAATAAGATGATACAAAGTGTCAGGTCTTTATTTACTGATTGCATATTGATGAGGTTATTTTCTGAAACTGATCCCTCTTCAGCTACGAAAATCCATGCGACAAAATTAAGATGCATAATCGTTGTCCGATGTACCAGTGATAAACTGCTAGTTGATGCTACCTCAGTTTAGATTGCTTTTTATTTATATTTATGTACAGTACATGTAACCGGATTAAAAGATGTCTCTATAAACTAGTGGATGATTCCAGTCTTCCAATGGTTATTTTGCCTGGCTGGGAACTTTAGTTTATCTTACAGGGGAATAAAGAATCGAATTTGCCAAATGTTAACGTGGAAGGTAAATCAACTTTGTACAAAATCATTTGTATAAACAGAAACTGATCCTTTATTCTTGTACAGCTTGGAATCATCATGTATCAACATTAATATTTTGAAACCTGATAATATGTCCTGAGATAGTTTACATAAGAGTCAGTGTCAATAGGAATTCTATTTGGGTAGAGATAATAAATTAATTGGATAATCATTTATGAAACCTTTCAGAATCGCACATATCTATGAGACTATGTACAGCTAGCCAAAACATACGGCTCTGGGTAAGGCAAATTAGCATTTTGTTCTGTCTGAAACGTGACATTTTTATGAAGTGAATTTCTACAGCGAGAAGGAGTGGCTCAGTGAGTAAAGACACCTGGTTCAATTCCCACTGTCAGCTCCTTGTGACCTTGGGCAAGTCACTTTATAATGTAATTGTGAAGCACTTTGAGTCCCATCGGGAGAAAAGGGCTATATGAAATAAATGTATTGTTATTACTATTTTTAGAATTTAGGGCGTGCTGAGCTAGTATTCTGCTTTCAAAAAATCTTACACGACTTTTAAGGTGATGGAGAAAACTGTCAAGAATGGTAATGCAAGCTTCAGTATTTTGAATACAAAGACCTGTAGCAATATGCTAATGTGACTGCTATAACTCCTCCTACTTCCTCCATACATCCCTCATCTCATCGCAGGCAGATACTAGAAGATATTAGAAAATGTTGCAACTAAGGAGCTGTTTGACACAGGACTATTTTAAATTGAACAAAATAACAACTTTGCACTTACATTTTGCATTTGAATTGTTTATAGTACATTTTTGATACAAGATGAAGTCTATCTAATGTTTAGATAAGAATATGGGCTGTACACCCAGGCTTTTGTTGATCTATTCTTTTTGTTATTATACAGAGCTCTCGGCTTCCTAATCTTATTATTGCTTAATTGTAATAGGTTAATTTTGTAGCGAGGACTTACTATATGAATCAAGTTTCTTAGTAGATGCGTCAGAACAGAACAGAAAAATATATAGCCCAAGTCCATTGATAACCTGTCTTTGTCTATACTAGCTGAGGTTGGGTATTGTAAACTGCCTCAAGAATAAATGATAGTTGGAACTGCAAAGAAACCTGTGTCGGACCATAATAATAAGAACAAAGAATCTGTATTTTCACACACTGAATAAACGTTAGTTTATCATCCCTTAAAGTGATGTCACATCCTTGTGAACTAATGTAACCTAATGTAACCTATCACCTGGTACAGTAACCAATGGGAATGTCTAACATATAATACCATGTGATACAGCCATGTGATTTGAAGGATGTTACGTACCTTCCTTGGAGGAGACGTTACATCCTTAACACAAAAAGAGGTGGGCACATGATGCAGCATCCAATCAGATTGGAGCAGTATCATCTGACCAGAAAATGTGATGTCACAGATATATAAGGCCTTGACATCTCATTTATCAGGAAGAAGATGACGAGACAAAATCCATTGGGACTTACCATCTGTTGGATTGACAGATGAAGAAAGAAGATAGAACATGAAAGAAAAGAAAGAAATAATGACAGAAGAAGATAGAAGAAGGTGATAGAAGATAAAAGAAAGAAGAATTTTGTTACCTGTTCCGGATCTTCAAGGTAGATGGCGTTGGATTGACTTTGATAACATCACGGTACGAGAGAATGCAGAATCGCCGGGATAAGGAGGGCCAACGCTTCTAAAGGTAATAAAAATATTGAATGTATGTAATTTTATTTTTACAGGTTTTTTTTATTGTATTTGTTTCTTTTAATGTTTTTCATTGCCCATTGACTGCTAATGTATTAATCTGTGCCCGGTACAGATAAATACAGTGACAGACAAAGCATTTGTTGGCAAATGCTTGTTTTCTATTGATTGATATTTTTTTTCGATTTCTATTTATTGTTTGGATTAAATTGATTTGAATTTGGATGGCTTGTTTTTAGTAAATTTTAGGATTGGTTAGCGTTTTTAATTATTTATTTCTTTTGTTGGCTACTGGTTTTAATTAATTAATTGTTTTGTTGGCTAGTGTTGTAAATTAATTAATTGTTTTGTTGGCTAGTGGTTTTATTTGTTTAATAGTTTGCTTGGATAGTTGTTTATTTAATTGTATTGTTTTGGAATAACATAATTGTTATAATTTAGCTATTTTCGTGATAGATAATTATTTGTGATGTGTACATATTATATGGGCATGGTGAACCACTTTCCAATCAATTGGTTTATTGGCAGTTCTAATGTGTTGATTTTTCTATGTAATGTATTTGATTTTGGGCCTGTTTTTTTTCCTTCCCCATTTATTGCTATAGTGGGGAAGGAAAAAAAAGTATGCCCATATTATATGGGCATGATTTAACACTGTGCCAATTAATGGATAGTGGGGGTGGAGGGTGGGAGTGGTGTCCCTTGGGTAGGGTGGGTGGGTAGCGGGGGAGGGTGGGTTAACCCTTAATTACTATAGCGGTTAGTAACCGCTAAAGTGATTAAGGGGTTAGGGGCCAATAGATTGTATTTTTTATTGCATTGTTTCTGGCAACGGAGGACAAGGACAATGATGAGGATGAGGTCAGCCTTCATCCTGGCTGGCTGGCAGGGGTAAGTACAAGTTTTATTTATCGTACAACTTTTTTTTCCGCTGACTGTTTATGGGTGATAAAAAGCCATTATAGCGCGATACTGCACTGTTATCACTGCTTTGTGAATAGCAGAGGAGGCACTATCGCGCTATAACCACTTATCATTGCTTTGTAAATAGGCCCCTATGTATCTATGGTTATACTGATCATTTTTCAAGCACTTCTGTATATCACTATAGGAAGATCAGGTTCTGAGCAATGCCGTGACCGATTGGTAAATAGCTAGCAAACTCCTTCTTTTATCCTTTTTTATTTTCTTACTATTTTCCTTCACTGTTGAAGCTTTATTTTTTTGCATATATCAGTTTACTACAATGATGGAGGTTATGCTATATGTATTACATCTTTAAGGTCATGTTTGCCTTCATGGACAATAGTCTCCCACATGTCCAATGTATACATATACAGATATGCCGTAATCGTGGTTTAAAAAAGGATTGTTAGCTTGCTCTATGAATTCGTTACAATTTTGAATGTTAGCGTTTCTGAACTTTGTGATGAAAGTAATAAAGCATTTGTACAGTGTGCAAAATATGGGATTTCTATTTTTCCTCCTTCTACGGGTTACAGGTTATTTTCGATCACTAAAAACATGTAATCGTTCCATTTTCATTTAATCTTTTCTATTGTATAATGTAAACCTAAGCAACATTGTTTATAAACGGTGCACCCATATTTCTGCTAGTTCTGGACAGTGGTAGGATGGCAAAAATAAATTCATACCTATATAAAATTCAAGAAGCAAACCAAAATCTGTATTTGTGGTTGAATAAGTGCTTTTCTTTGCAAAGTTATTGAGACATTTTAATGCCAAAGTATTTCAAGGATTCTTGCTGCAGATCTCTAAATAATACAAGCACATTTCTGTCGGAAAAGGGAAAACTCAAGGTCAAGATCAAAGCATTTTGCAATAAAAAAAGTCTAAATTTGGGAAAATATATGGCCTATAATGTTATTGAGCTATAATACAGGTACCATAATGAACACTAAGGCTGCTAGCCAGAGTATGTAGTCACTGCTACAACAAGGTCTATTTATTGCTTCATTGGTCACTCAGTCATCTTAATTTTAAACACCATAAAAATCAGCTAAACTGCATTTTTTTGTGCCTTTCAATATATTTTCATACCATTGATTTTTACAAAGGTTCATTTATCCGTGGGAATTTAGCAATTACCATGTAAGAGAATAGGGATGAAACATGGCTGAATACGAAATAAATAATACATTCCGTTCAGGAAATAACATTATCAGCCAAATGTTAAATATGTTCAGATATTACAGTAATTTCCTTTTTTTTTTTTTTTAAACAAATTAAAGGACTTCACTGGCTTCTATATTTGCCTTTATAGATTTGGGCTTTAATAGTGCTGTCTTTGTTTTATAACACAAGAACAAACAACTGAAGGCGTGAATCAAGATTTATGGGTCAATTACTTTGGTATGTCATACTTTTGGTGTTCTAAACCAGGGGTGCACTACTCCAGTCCTCAAGGCCCTCCAACAGGGATCAGGATATCCCAACTTCAGCACAGGTGGCTCAATCCGAGGCTCAGTCAAAGAGTGAGCCTCGGATTGAGCCACCTGTGCTGAAGCAGGGATATCTTGAAACCCTGACCTGTTAGGGGGGCTTTAAGACTGGAGTTGAGCACCCCTGTCCTAAACTCTTTGCAGAAAAGCAATAGAACATGGTCTACGGACGGACTCAAATTTGTTCAATGGTAAAATCCAAAAGCTTGCAATCGCTGTGGGGATATGTCCCCAAAACATGATATGGTTCCTTACAGACATCAAAGCTGTGTTCTATTCCTTTTTTTCCCCATTCTATATTGGGTATTATACATTATGTACAAATGAACAGTATCATTAACTACAGTATGTAGATCTGCAGATAAAAGAGAACATTGTCTCCCAAATGAACACATGCAAATGGTGATGTGCTGTAGATCCACACATTAAAGCAGTTGGTCTTTTGTGAGAAGGAATAGGGGTGTAATTAAAGAGAGGGGTAAGTATTAGAGATGGGCCACATTTTCACAGCACTTTGCCAGCCATGTAAAACTGTCCGTTGGTCACACGAGTAAAACATTAGCAAGCATTTTATGGTTGAAACAAATTTGTGATATTGATGCAGACCCTGAATTAGGACTTTTGCAGTAGAGGAGGGAAAAGGAGAGGGTTTCAAAAGCCATATTCCAGGGTCTGATGGATCTCTTGGTGTTGCAAACCTTTGCCTATTCTTGCAACATTGAAGACAGATTTTCCAATGTGTTGAGCCCAGTAAAGGTTGCCAAAATGTCTTGCAAAGCAGGGGAATTGAAAGAACAGTTGGGACAGTTTCGCCCATCTCTAGGTATGATTACAGGCTTGGGAAATGTAACAGTGTCCAGCATCTATGACTTTACTTTGTCCTTCTCTGCCTTCAAACCTGGATACGGATGGTATTCAGACAATTAATGCTATACTCAGTTCAATGGCAAATTCACATGTTGAACAGTCTGTAAACACATGTATTGATTTATGGATAAATATTGTTCCTTGGCTCAAAAAAAAAAATTGGAGGGAAAAAGGAGAGAAAGAAATGGAAAAAATATATAGTGTAATATGTTATTGAAATATGCTGGAATAAATCAGACAGTTTGATCTTGTACTCACATTTGAGTTTCTTGGTAAAAGCGTGTGATGAATCACATTCAGTGCTCAGTAAATCGTTTCAGTCTTCTCAGGGAATGTACAATATGTTAATGCATAAAAGAATATTAATCATCAACCAGGCCGGTGAGAGGAAGGTCTTTTGGAAACAAGTTACTTTCCCTGTGCTCCCATTAGACTCTGCCCTCAAAATGACATCACCCAGGACTCGTATCGGAATCTGACCATTCACTCTGCACCACTATTGCTGTATTCTGGCTGCTGCTATTTTACACTATGCGTTTCGCTTGGTCAGCTTCCTCAGGAGTGGTTATGGGCAGGGCTCAACAAATGCACTCGCCCACATGCCGGGGTCGAGTGCATTTTGGCTGGTGTCGAGGGCTTTGACGCCAGCGACTCCCGGAATTCTTCTCTTTCTCTCCTGTAACTTTCAGTGTTTCCCCTACAGCTCCTTTCAACGCGCAGCGTCAAATGATGCCACATTGCCATGACAACTGGACGCCGTGACATCACTACATTTAAATGGCCATACTCTCCGCTCCAGTCTTCTCTCTCTTGCTGACACCACCGATGATCTAAGTCTCATTCTGTGCATTTCCTCCTCTTATGGCACCTCTTTGCACCCCAACTGCATTCACTAAAATACTTTCAGCATAAAAAAACTAAGTGGGTCATGCTCAATTTAGTAATTTCCCCACATTTGATAACATCTGCATTTCAATGAACATGGAACTAGTCCTCAAGGGCCGCCACCAGGTCAGGTTTTCAGGATATCCCTGCTTCAGCACATATTTGATTGAGCCACTGATTGATGCAGGGTTATCCTTAAAGCCTAACCTGGTGGTGGCCTTTGAGGACTGGAGTTGCCCACCCCTGTTCTAAGGGGTCTATGCATCAAGCGTACAGAAAAGTGTTTTGACGCACTGCCCCGGTTTTTTTTCTTAGCAGAGCTGCGGCGTGTAAGAACAGCTTCTTACAGTTGATGCAGAATTGTAGTAGACTTGTGCAACTACAGATGTGGAAGATTGTTTTGGGAAAAGAATGGTGCGGAGACACGCAGAATTTTTTTTAGGAATTTATTCCATTTTGTAAATGGGGGCAGGGCTGGGGGTAGGGCCAGGAAGCGAGTAGCTTTTTTGGTTGGGCGAGTAGCTTTTTGGGTAATTTGTCAAGCCCTGGTTATGGGTATGCTCTCCCTCTCTACTTATACCCCAAAACATTTACTCATGTTATACCAAAAATAATTGATTAATTTGTTACGATGCTTATATATATATATAAATCCCCAGCGCAAGATGAATTAGTATAATGATACCAGTCCCAGTGCTGTAATAAGAACCAGTTCCAAATACTGAGTGCAGATCCCAATTTGTCACTTCAATTGATGAAATTCCTATGGAAAAAGAAAAGAGAAAGACCATTGTGCAGTACTCCCATTCAGCCAAAACCTCTGCACGGTTTAAATGCCTACTTACAGCATGCACAAAGATCAAAGGGCAGTGGATATAAACTGTTCTTTTAGAATGACCATGTAACTGGATCCACGAATCCCACACAGTTCCCAACATGATCTCCAATGTTGGCCCTCACACCGGTTTCAGCAATGTTTACCCATAAATAAATGAGACAAACATAGCGTGGTACAGTGGGGACAATTTAATTAAAGCGCAAGACCAAAGAAATACACTTACAATGTGTCAGATTTTGTCGCTCAATACAATGTTGCCGTCTGCAGCCTGAGTTCCCTCTAGCTTGGTGTCTGGTAGCAGGAGTTGGCGTCTCACTTCTCTCCTCGCGGTAGCGACTCCTCCAGACTCCTCCCCCGATGACACTGCTACCTCGCCAGAAGCTCCAACTCAGTACTGACAGACAGAATAGGCTCTGCCCTATGCGTTTCGTGACTTGGAGCGTCACTTCCTCATGGGGATTTTGGCAGCAAAGTAATATTGGCTGCAACTTTACATAAAGGTTTAGAGCATAAAAATACTCAAGTGTACACATTACTTCAGTGTTGATGAGAAATGGATATTAAATAATAAAGCACTATTACCACTCATATTAAGTAGAGAAATAAAGGGATTGGCTCATAATCAACAGCACATAAACATACTGTGTTAACATTTTTTAATTAACCTGTTATGAGGCAAGTGCCAGAGTATCATGTTTGCTCAGCTGTTGATGATGAGCCAATACCTTTATAGCTGTAACAAGGTTTTGGGAAGACTTGTATATCTTTTCCCCTTGGCTGCCTTCCTATCTGAGGGTTAACACCACTCAAGGAATCACCATTCACCTATCACTAATTGGTATATATTGCACAGAACACATTGAGTGACCACAGGCATCCAGTTAGGATCATAGTTTGCACTATCACCTCACAGGTTAATTTTTAGGTGAAGCACTTTTTTGTATGCTATTAGTTAGTAGTGTTGTTTTGTGTTCTTTCCAGCCTACAAGGAGTTAACCTCCCCTGGCGAGGCTTGTTGCAGGTACAACAAATCAACAAGCAGCACTCCTGATTGAAGAGGAGGTGTAAAAGGCAGACGGAGAGATGCACACATGGAGAGCGCTTTCCCCAGGGAGGGGAGAAAGAGAAACTTCTCCCCAGCAAGGAGGAAGCTGTCTGGCCCAGTTTTTCAGGCCTGCTGGACGTTGGTCGCAGAGCCTGCTGGTACTGCCTGGGTTGCACACCCAGGAAGAAGCAAGCAGATGTCTACTGTGGAAGCAGGGCTGTCCTGCCCAGGACATTGGATCCAGAGGGATATTCTGGACTCTCGTGGGACCGAGTCCCAACAGATAAGAACTTAATAATGTATATTTGGGTGCCTAAGGACTGTTGATAGTGTTGCTAGCCGGGTGGGTTATTTAAAGCTGGGAACCAGTTTAGTTGGCTAGCGACATAGAGAGGCTTATACTGTGAGTCAGTTGCCTGATAGGAGTAGGTCTTTATTTTATGATTTATTTTCTTAAAGGGATGGTGGGCCTATTAATGTGTTGTTTATCCCCTGTAAAATAAATCGTTCAACTAAATATAGAGTTTCCTGCCTTGTATATGGGACACAAGACCCTGCAACGTGACTAGGAATCACTATATGTGTGTGTGTGTGTGTGTGTGTGTGTGTGCGCGCTCATTTTCATGTCATTTTCCAGAATCCCTTGCTGCAGTGGAAGCACTGTATGCTAGGTGATTATGGCAGAAAGCAGGGTTGCAGACCTCTAAGACATGTGAATGTGCTCACAAGTGATCTTTTTATTTGCTATATATATGTGTGCAAATAATCTAAGACATGTGAATGTCTAAGACATGTGAATGTGCTCACAAGTGATCTTTTTATTTGCTATATATATGTGTGCAAATAATCAGAAGATATCATGAATGTTTCCAAACTATATACTCTACGATTCTAAATATTCTGTACAGTTAATGTAGATACCAACACGGACGAAGCACCAATGTGTGAAACGCATTGAGGTCCCTCCTAGGTTACACAAGCCAATCAGCAGTGCCGGTAGTGGGAGACGAGTTGTATGGGAGTGCAGTGAATCAGCTGCTCACAGTGATCTCCGGAGATTTTTCCTGTCGATCCGCCTCCTTAGCCTCACCTCACCACCGTGCTGTCTGTCTTACACTGTAAGTTTGATCCAGTTCTATAAATGTTTTGCACATAACGTACCTTTGTGGTATATGCTGGCAAACATATAAAACAATTCTATTTTTTTTAAATACATCAAAAGTTAATAGTTATTTGAATATAAAAATACACTGGCACATAGAGCTTACAATCTATGTTTTTTTTGGTGCCTGAGGAACAGGAAGATAAAGTGACTTGCCCAAAGTCACAAGGAGCCAACATTGGGAATTGAACCAGGTTCCCCTGCTTCACACTCAGTGCCAGAGTCAGTGTCGTTACTCACTGAGCCGCCCGTCTTCCGTTTTAGGTATAGCAGACACATCATTTAAGATTATATTCTAAAAAAAATATATAGAAAATCAGAGAAAAGTATTTACATTTAAAGAGACCTAAAGAATAAGTATACTTATCGTCTTTTAAGAAACATCCTACATCAATATCTGTGTTGAGACCATGTGGAAAGAGTGTTTTTATTGTGTGGATCCTATAGATCTGCTGCTGGGACATTTTAGGGACTTTGCTGCCTCCTCTCCAACTAACTTTAAATTGTTCAATTCCCCAACACTTGAGACCTAGGGGATCATGTTCAATCCCCCAATACTCGAGACAATAGGGGATCATGTTCAATACCCCAACACTCAAGACCTAGGTGATCATGTTCAATCCCCCAGTACTCGAGATCTAGGGGATCATTTTCAATCCCCCAATACTCGAGACACTAGGGGATCATGTTGAATCCCCCAATATTTGAGACCTAGGGGATCATGTTCAATCCCCCAACACTTGAGATCTAGTGGATCAGGCACATAGAATTCCTTGAAATGTTTTGAAACACTATCTTGTTGAAAGTCTATTTGGATGTTTTAATGTGCTCAGCAAATCTTATTTTTAATGTCCTGGTAGTTCTTCCAATGTATTGTTTGCCACAAGGACATTAAAGTAGATATGCTATGCGATCAGTGTCACAGTTAATAAAATCCTTTATTGTGAAAGTCTCCTTTGTTTGTGTATTGAATAAAACTAACTACAGTACCCTTCTTTGTCTTTAGTTTTAGATCTTAGACATTTATAGAAACCCTTTGTAGAAACATCTATTGATTTACCTGTAAATCTTAGATGTGTGATCTTCAATATTCTTCTTATAATACACAGTCTAAAACAAAAAAAAATCAAATCATACATATACCAGTGTGTCAATATATTGTTTTATTCTGACTTTTTCCCCTCATTATTTATGTTAATTAATAAAACAGTTTACGGAATATAGACTCATGTGTAGAAAATTTGCAAGAGTGAAGAAAAGAATGTACCCTATATTATTTAGGTATTCTCAAATTACTGTCTGCAGTAGTCCTATACCAGTCCAATGGATTAAAACAGAGGGTATATTAATGTGTATATACAGTATATAAAATATTTCTTCATAGGTGTATTTGATTGGAAACATTTCTTTGAAATCCACCAGTGTGGTGAGTGGTGAGGTGTAGTAAGAACTGTGAGGTTTCAACCCCTTCAACAACAGCTGTGTCGCCCCAAAGGCGGACATTTGAAAGGGTTCCCTAAGAGCTGAACCCGTCTGCAAAGCATGCTATGGGTTAACATCTGGGATGGCTTGCTGCTACTGTATGTGTTTTGACAGCCCCACCCTCTGCAGTGTTTATGCCTCTGGACAAAAAAAATTAAAAGCCCAGCTGAATTCATTCAGAACCCCTTCAGCCAACATCTGTGTCACCCCAAAGTTGGGCAGCCTTTTGCGGCAGCGGAATGTCAGCCAAAGGGTGTCAGCCGTTTGCGCCCGGTTACTGGGTTGGGTAAAGTCTTCTAACACTGCACATTGCAGGCCTATCCTACCTCTTCTAACACAATTTTAACCTTGTCTGTAACTGATACATACGGCCATAATCGTATATTATCTGTAACTGTCCATGTCTGGAAATTGAATATATTACCACTGTTCATTTAATGCAACCACGTATTCTCATAACTCTGTGCCCAGGACATCCTTGAAAACGAGAGGTAACTCTCAATGAATTACTTCCTGGTAACGCATTTTATAAATAAAATAAATCTACAGTCTTAGAAGAGCATGCTTGCCACTCCAAGAAGATGTATTCTCAGTTGTAATACTTTTTTTTAATGAAGTACAACTATTAACATGTAACAGGTGCTCGCCACAAACAGGACATAACCGTGAGGCTGAGGTGGGGATTAGAATGCACCAATCCGCAGCCGCGAGACTGCGTCCGGTGTGCAGATCCGTAGTCGTGTAGTCGGGTCAGGATAGGAGAAGTAGGATTGCTGTTGATACTCGCCATGGTCTAGGGTTGGAGATGTAGAATAGTCGATGTGTGTAGCCGAGGTCGAGGTATAGAGAAAGTGGGAGTCCAGGTACGAAGGCGTGGTCATGGATAAAAGAAGGTGGGACTCTAGGTGCGAAGCCTAGGTCAAGGATACTAGAAGACAAGACAAGGTTAGCAGAATTGCACAAGGCAAAGCAGGACACAGCAAGCAGGGTGCTTGTGGCTAGCTCTTTGTCACAGGTTAAGGACTACTATGCTCAGCCGATTTAGAGCAGGGATCAGTGAGCATATAAAAGACTGTTAGCCAATCAGATGTAAGGCACAAGGCTGATGGAATGATTGCCTCTTGATTGAAGAGCCAATCCACCCTGAGTTGCACGGCTGTAAATGCTGATTGCCATCTGCCCACTCGATCATCATGGGGCGGAGAAGCACTGCAGGTGAATTAGATTAAGTAGTTATCCTGCTGTCAGTGTCAACTCGTGGTTGAGTCCTTTGCCTAACAACAATTGAACGGCACCTGCGCACGATCCTGTCAGCGTGATGTGCGTCACCAGGAGCGTCATGAGATACGTCACAGAGGTGAGGCCTAAGCCCGATCCTCATATAAAATAAGCAACCCGTAACCAAATATCTATTCCCAATTTATCATTTTTGGGGGCATATTTATTCGTAAAAGCAAATTAAATACCCATTGTGGCAAAGAGCTATCAACACATTTTGTATTGTATGCAGCTACTTGCAGAATTTTAGTATCCCTGTGTTTTTTATAATTAAATGATGTTATGTTGTCACAAAGAACAGATTTATTTTACTTTGGCATTTTGAAAGGTCAGAATGTGGCATTTCAAATGAAATATACAGTGCGCTGTTTGAGAAAAGTTTCAGATTATAAACTTAGTCTTTTGATGTGAAGGTGGTAAGGACAGATGTAGCAGCCGTTACGACTCTCGCTAACGCTACTTAAAGCAAGAAATAACAGGGAATATATTGCATATGTTACCGAGATAATACACCAGGGGTGGGCAACTCCAGTCTTCAAGGGCCACCAACAAGTCAGGTTTTCGGGATATCCCTGCTTCAGCGCAGGTTGTGCAATCAGTCGCTCCTTCAGCAGAGTTGGCTCAATCAATTTTATACGTCCTTTTCAAATCTTCTTGAATAGCAAACTGTAGACCAGGAGTAGCCCACTCCCATCGTAGATTGAACCACTGATTGCTCAATCAGTCCCTGCTTCAGCAAAGGTGGCCCAATCAGTCCCTGCTTCAGCACAGGGGGCTCAATCAGGCTTCGTATGAGCAACTGATTTAGTCACCTGTGCTGAAACAGGTAAAGCCCGAAAACCTGACCTGTTGGTGGCCCTTGTGAACTGGAGTCGCCCCTCCCCCCATCCCCCTGCGCTACACCGTTGTTTTCAGTGGAGCGCCGGTTTTCAGTAGATAAAACTATATAACATTGAAATGTGTTGTTTATTTTTACAATGAGTACAGGATATATATATATATTTTGATATATAATTTGATATATATATATATATATATATATATTTATATCTCCTTCCGTGAATGGGAAGAAGTGAATAAGACCTCTCTTACTGCTTACATACATGCATCCTGAGGGATGCAGGTATAGAGGCTACCAACATTCAAAGTTGCAAGCGAGTTGTTTTTAGAAAATAGGGAAGTTCTTGGAATTGTCTAGGAAAACTGGTAGACTCTTTAAGAAAACCTTTTAGATGGGTCACTGCAGGATGAAGATACAGTAAAAGTCAATGAACTGAGGAAAAGCTTGACAAATGGGTCCTCTAGCGGATATAATGAGTCTCCCTAGTGTCCTGACTGGATTCTTATGCATTTTTGGCAAAATATATATCTTACAATCGAGGAAAATGACTTTTTCACTTACCAAGTTTCAGGAGAGGTCCCATGTCAGCAGAGGATGAAGCGGGCAGTGGCGGCAGTACAGGTCCCATGTCTGCAGATGGTTGAAGATGGACAGTGGACAGGAGTGTGACGCATGAGTGGAGGCTGTACGGCGGGTGTGCAGCACAGCAAGAGCACGGCAGCAGGACAGGTCCCAAGTCTGCAGGTGAATGAAGATAAGAAGACAGTGGGGCGGGTGTGCGGTGGCGGCGGCAGCAGGAGATCATAATAACAGGAGAGCTGAGCATGAGCAGAGCGGCACAGGGGATGGCTTGGGAGGTGCACACTGTAACCGGAAATCAGACCCCGTCAACTTCCGGTGTTGCAGTGTGCACCTCCCAAGTCATTCCCCTATACCGCTCTGCTCCTGCTCAGCTCTACTGCTATTATAATCTCCTGCCGCCACCGCACGCCCGCCAACTATCTTCTTATCTTCATTCACCTGCAGACTTGGGACCTGTCTTGCTGCTGCCGTCTCCGCCGCACTCCAGCCGCACACCCGCTGTACAGCCACCGTACACGCGACGCACACCCACCACTCTAACGCCTGCTCCCCATCTTCAGCCATCTGCAGACGTGGGACCTCTCCTGCCGCTGACGATGCCCGCTTCGTCCTCTGTTGACATGGGACCTCTCCTGAAACATGGTAAGTGAAAAGAGGGGGTTAGTACTGCAGACACTTTTATTTTTTCACTACATCGATTCTAAGACGCACTCTGATTTCAGATATGTGAAAATCAGAAAAGTGCATCTTAGAATTGAGGAAATAGGGTATGTCAAGTGACCCCACCGCGTCATTTGATGCGAGTTGCCAAGGAGACGAGTTGCCAAAGACCCGGCTGCCAGTAGGTAAGTGAGGTTACAGATGCCTCACGCCTCCCCCGGCATTAAATTAAATGCCTGGGGGAAGAGCGCAGGGCTTCTGTAAGCCCGCACCCCTCCTGCAAATTCTCCCGCCCACCCTAGGGGGCGCGCCCCCAGTTTGCGCACCGCTGGTGTATACAATTTATTACACACAATATGGAAGAGCTGAATGATGAACAAATGCCCTCACATTTGTGCTAAAACATAAATAACCCAATCTGGTATAACCTGTGAACGTATATATACCCAATCCCCCCCCCTCTCCACACACACACACACACACACACACACACACACACACACACACACACACACACACACACACACACACACACACACTGAGCAGTGATCTTCCACATAAGGTTCTTGGAGTCAAAATAAAAAAAACACCAGTGAAAGTGTGCACCCTTAATGTACGGACAGTGATTAGGAGCCCATCCCCTCACTGACCTTCTGATTGAAGTTCTTTACTTGATTGATTAGTATTAGGTAACACAATATGTGTTGATTGTATGATACCGTGTGATTACCGTGTGATTTTGAAATACACAGTGGGGATTATACAGGTAACTGTGATAGCTGTTAGAGATTGTTAATGACCATTGAAGGGAATTCTACTGAATGGCCATATTTGATAACATAAATGTATCTTGAATTGCAATCATTTTTCATTTCATTTTAGTTGCAAGATATCTCCATCCTTTGAGGTACATTAGCTCCAAAATGTTGAAATGAGTTTCTTTGAAATGAGGTATATTGCACGCTTTTATGGAAAAGTTATTTATTTTATTTTTTTACAGCTCTTCAAGGATAAACTGATGGAATGAATGAGCACTTGTTGCCAATGTAAAGTGCATCATTTCAATGAAGATCAAATGCTGTCATGTTTAAAAAGAAATAGGAGCAGCTGAAGCTGATTTGTATCTCAAAAACATGACAGGAGCTATTGCACATTCCATAAATGTAGGTACATTTTGTGTCACATAAAAATTGGGACCAGTCACGTTAAAAACAATGTGCCGACACTGTTTCCCATGACATCTGCATGCTATAGTTCTCCAGCAATTTGATGTGCTATGGTTTTCCAAAACAATGCTGTGCAAAACATATTGCATTTGCCATATGTAGCGTCTGCGCTGCTTTGAAATCTGTGAACACGGGCGGAATAAAGAAAGCCTGTGAAGATTAGCAATGAGAGATTCCAGCAACTTATCTCTGCCTCCTTCAGAAAGGAAGATTTTGCTTTTTCTATTATAACTCTCCCGGTCTTCGACGGCACCGAAGCTTAAGCCGGGAATATAGATAATAATAATAAAAAAAAATAATATGATAGCATAAACACCTGAGAAAAGAAGTGAAGTGTAAACACATAAAACTATTTCCCAAAGGATGATAAGATAAGGTTTATCTGGAGCCAGCAAGAAAGTGGAGAGCTAAAAAAAAAAAAAAAAACAGATAGTCGTTATTAAAAGACTGCACAAAAATAAACTGTAATTCAATAATCCATTACAAGTTTACTAGTGGGAAGATATGGGGATTGGTAGAATAAAGTAAGGCACTATATGGTTATAGCTATACTGCATTCTGTACATTCACTTGAATGGACTAAACATGCATAGTGCTAAACGGCAAGTAAATAACCCCCAACATCTTATTTGATTTCTGTTTAGCCATATAATGCTCATATTTGCTGAGTGCTGCTGTATTATAGGACACCTTACAGTGCAGGAAGATTGTGAAAAAACAGTGCAACCGGGCGCTCCTATACAAAATAAGTGATATATAATAATTTGGGGAATAAAGTTGGAAAAGGATATATTAATCGTATTGGATAACAGAATTCCTATCACATGGGAATCCAATTAGTGTGTGGAATCCACCACCAAAAAGTGCTAGTGATAAGGTAAAAAAAACTCCAGGAGCTTCCCCTCTCATACACTAGAATCCGTCCAAGCTGTGCAGTGTACGAGAGGGGAAGCTCCTTGAGTTCCTGGCACCCGGTACCAGCGTGTTCCTACCACTTCCGCCAGCAGTTGATTCATCACAGGAAGTGACGTAGGGAGTTGGAGAGGAGACGCGCGCCGGAGACTAAGACGCCACGGACACGGACATGAGACCCATCACTCGTACAGCGCTTATTTTCTCATGTGCAAATGTGAGTGTAATGCAAATACCTTTATTGTGATACAATATGCATTTGAACATACCACTCTACGGGAGTGTCCTTTTTCCTCATTCCCGAGTACACAAGAGGTTTCTCCATACCACATCCCCCTGGTGAAGATCTATTTTGATGTCGCTTGCGAGTGCTGCTCCAGTTAGAGAGAGATTGAGTCTTTAACATGCTTTAAATGCATGAAGAAATCTGTGAGTGCAAAGATATCACTTATCTCTTAAGAAAATTACCACATACTGGTCGCACTATTTTTGTTTTTTATTTCTTTTTCAGACGTGCTGAGAATCTCCTGTGCTCCCCTAACCTGAAAAAAAAAAACGTGCAGGAAGATACCTGAATGGGCTGATAAGTGTCTTCCCAAGTAGGAAGATCTCTTATGCTATAGCTCCACTTGGCACATATGAGCTATAATCATTTTATTCCTATCATTGAAATCTTAAATCATTTGGGGAGCTCAGAAAATGTCTCTTTTTCTTTGCTAAGTACACAACTCCATTGTAATGTGTTCATCTACAGCAGGGATGGCCAACTCCAGTCCAACAACAGGTCGGGTTTTCGCAAGGGCCACCAACAGGTCAGGTTTTCAGGATATACCTGCTTCAGCACAGTTTGGCTCAATCAGAGGCTCAGCCTTTGACTAAGCCACTGATTGATCCACCTGTGCTGAAGTAGGGAAATCCAGAAACCCAGACCTGCCGGTGGAACTTGAGGACTGAAGTTGGCTACAACTGATGTACAGTTTGCTATTCAAGAAGATTTGAACAAGATGTATAAAACTGCTTGTGACTAATCATTTAATATTCAAAAGGCTGGCATAGGCGTCACAAAATGGATGGAGTAGAACAATATCCCACAGCAACGCTCAACTCCGAGGAAAGGTGCGAAGAAAGGGATTGTTTGTGCTATTTGTTGTGGAAAGGCATGATTGATAGTTCTGTTATTCAAACATTGACTGCTCAGGGTAAGCTCTTTTTCTTGCTGCAGTATAATAAATCAAGTATCACTTTCAATAAGCCATTATTAGAGGGAATAGATCTTTTGGCATGTATTGTACCAGCATGTTTTTAAATGAGAGGGAAATTATTAATATGAATGTCTTCTAGCCATTCTAGCAGTAATGCAAGGGGGGGGACGGGGGGTGGGGTGTAAAATGTGAAATGAGTGAATAAGTAAGAGGGAAGGAAAACAGAACTTGAGAAGAATAGGTGTAACCAGGGGACCAAACAGAGGAGACACAGGGAAGGAAGAAGACACTTGGAAGAAGCAAGAGAAGTCCAGAGCAGAGGTCCCCAATTACAGTCCTCAAGGACCACTAACAATGCAGGTTTTACGGATACCCCTACTAGAGCACAGGTGGTTCAGTCAAAATAATTTGGCCATCTGTACTAATGAGAGGCTATCCTTAAATCCTGCACTGTTAGCGTTCCTTGAGGACTTGAGTTGGGGACCTCTGGTCCAGAGGAATAGCTGTATGATAAATTAAAGCTGCAGGCCAAGCAATATCCTACGTGTGTTTTTTTTAAAAAAATAAATCAGTTATGTTCTAATAAAACAACTCTGAATTATTTTTTCTATGTATTATAATGTAACAGACATTTTTTGTTTCTATAGCAACCATTTATAAAGTCACATCCCCTGCTTCTTCTGAAACAGGCTCTGGCACACCCCTTTTTGAGCCTGCCCTCTTTCTAGCAGTGCACCAATTGTATCTAGTGACTGCCTGGTCACATGATCTTCCCCACAGAACTTTGCATCTTTGGTCCTCTTCTGATGCACAGACAGCCATTTAGTGAACCCCCGAGCCGAATCTTCGCCGATCGATCAGAGGAGAACGGATCGATTAGCAACTTAGCTAATTACTTATCATTGTGTGGATTGTATTGATAAACATCTTAAAGGGGGGGGCAGCTTGGACTGCTGCTTTAAAGGGGGGTGAATAAAAGAGGACTTGACTACAACAAACAAACATTGAAAAACAAAACAGTGTTTGAGGTCACATAACAACCCTGAAACTATTGAAAAGGACCAAAGTTCAAAAATATTATAGATATTTTACTGACTGTGCTACACATATGTCCAGATTCAAGAAACCACTGAATCTATTATTTTTCCGCTCGACTGCCAATGATGTGAACCGGAGAAATGTAAACAGAAAAACCTGTTCAATTTAACGTTTCTGGTCAAACGTATCTACAAAACATGACCATTACTCATGGGCAGATAAGCACTATATGTTGTGCTATTTTGTATGTTGCGCTGGCCTTTCTGGTTTTGTTTGTATATCTTGCCACGCTCAGTAGCACTGCTTTTTGACACATATATATGCTGTATATATGATGTGAGGGTGGGTTTGGGGGTTCTGGAGTTGATGGGTTATGCAACTGTTGTTGCTTGGAGGTGTGGGCCTCCTCCCCATGGTTTAAAGCTCGCCCCACCCCACTTTCCAATTAGAAGTTTTTATCATGTCCCTGTGAATCACAGACCCAGTATGGTCTTTCTCCCTCCAGCAGAAAAGAGAGGTACATGAGAATTGTGCCAGATAGAGTTAGGACCTGCATAGTGGTCATGTCGTGACGTGGCTGCAGGCTTATAACCTTTTGATCAAAGGGTTTAACTAAATGATCCTTACTCATGAGCAGATAACCACTGAAGTATTGTACTATATGTTGTGTCATTTTGTATGTTGCGCTGGCCTTTCTGTTTTTGTATATCTAAAAAAATAATCTGGATTTTACATATTAACTTAAATACTGAGTGCTCTGGGTGGACTCAGAAATATAATGCAACACCCCCCAACTGTTTAAATAAAGGTATTCAAATGCCATACGTTCAATGGTATGAACAGACGTTTTCTTCCATTTACAGAATAGTAAACAATAAAAAGTGGCCTTTGACACTTTGTAAATAAAATCAATAATTTAGCATGTGGCCTGTCAACAGCCAACCTTCCAACAGTCTCAGCGATAAAGAGCACACATACCAGAAACCATTTGCACAGATCAACGGGCTGATTCGATGGAGTCAACTGGAGTTTCTGACCAAATACAGAGCGATCTGATGCTTTGGAGCTTATAGATTGACTCCCTAATTGCACACTTTTAAAATTCTATTCCAACTTGTATTTAAACCTGAGTAAAAACATTGGGGGGGGCGAGTGGGTTTAGAATGCCTGCATTAATCTGCTAATAGTAATGATATTATAACGGTTGTGCACATAGGTGTGACTAGAATAGCAATAATGCTGGGAGATTGCAGTCTTTAGATAGTAAAAAGTGTGTGAAAATTGCTTTTCTTTTTGATGCTAACTGAGACACTTATGGAGATGAGTGAATGGAGGAAGTGGGGGGGAGGGGGGATGTTGTAGGCATTCTTATAGTGTTATTAGGAATAGCTGTTGTGCCCAATTTCCCTACAGTACTTTGGCTTTAAATCATCCCATAATAGCAAGACACTAGCAATGCTTGGAGTTCTCCAAGACATTTATCATCAAGCTTTGGGATATCATTAGGCTCCTCAAGAACTTGTATTGTATTTTGTATTGTATGTCTTAATTTATATAGCGCCATTAATGTACATAGCGCTTCACAGTAGTAATACATGTGGTAATCAAATAAATAACAGATAATATAAATAAAAGATCATGGGAATAAGTGCTTTAGACATAAAAGTAACATTAAGGAAGAGGAGTCCCTGCTCCGAGGAGCTTACAATCTAATTGGTAGGTAGGGAGAACGTACGGAGACAGTAGAAGGGAGTTCTGGTAAGTGCGTCTGCAGGGGGCCAAGCTTATGTATCATGTGTTCAGAATATCCACAGTGCTATTCATATGCTTCTTTAAGCAAGTGTGTCTTAAGGTGGGTCTTAAAGGTGGATAGAGAGGGTGCTAGTCGGGTACTGAGGGGAAGGGCATTCCAGAGGTGTGGGGCAGTCAGTGAAAAGGGTTTAAGGCGGGAGAGGGTAGAAAGAAGAAGTTATCCTTGAGAAGAACGCAAGAGTCTGATGGTGCATAACGAGAAATTAGGGCTGAGATGTAAGGAGGGGCACAAGAGTGTAAAGCTTTAAAAGTGAGGAGAAGAATGGAGTGTGAGATGCAGGATTTGATCGGAAGCCAGGAGAGGGATTTCATGAGGGGAGATGCTGAGACAGATCTAGGAAAGAGTAGAGTGATTCTGGCAGCAGCATTTAGGATAGATTGTAGGGGAGACAGGTGAGAGGCAGGAAGGCCGGACAGCAGGAGGTTACAGTAATCAAGACGGGAGAGAATGAGGGCCTGAGTCAGAGTTTTATTAGTCGAGCAACAGAGCAATGGGCGTATCTTTGTTATATTGCGGAGGAAAAAGCAACAGGTTTTAGAAATGTTTCGAATGTGAGGGGCGAATGTGAGAGAGAAGTCGAGTATGAGCCCTAGGCAGCGTGCTTGGGCTACTGGGTGAATCATCATAGTTCCAACAGTAATGTGGAAGGAGGTAGTAGGGCCAGGTTTGGGAGGAAGTATGAGGAGCTCTGTTTTAGCCGTGTTGAGTTTAAGGCGGCGGAGGGCCATCCAGGATGATATAGCAGAGAGACATTCAGAAACTTTGGTTTGTACAGCAGGTGTAAGGTCAGGTGTTGAAAAGTATATTTGTGTGTCGTCAGCATAGAAGTGATAATTAAACCCAAAAGATGTTATTAGGTCACCTAGAGAGAGTGTGTACAGAGAAAAGAGAAGAGGTCCCAGGACAGAGCCCTGGGGTATCCCAACAGAGAGATCAATAGAGAAGGAGGAGGTGTTAGCAGAAGAGACACTGAAAGTACGATGGGAGAGGTAAGATGAGATCCAGGATAGAGCTTTGTTCCGAATACCAAGAGTATGGAGAATGTGAAGGAGAAGAGGGTGGTCCACGGTGTTAAATGCTGTAGAGAGGTCGAGTAATATGAGCAGAGTGTAATGACCTCTGTCTTTGGCAGCATGGAGGTCGTCAGTTATTTTAGTGAGGGCTGTTTCCGTGGAGTGAGCAGTGCGGAAGCCAGATTGTAGAGGGTCTAGGAGAGAATAGGTGCTGAGAAAATGGAGCAAGCGAGAGAATACGTTCAAGGAGTTTAGAAGCAAAAGGCAGGAGGGAGACAGGTCGATAGTTAGAAAGACAGGTAGGGTCAAGCTTGCTGTTTTTGGGTAATGGTATTTTTGCATGTTTGAAGGAGGATGGAAAGGTTCCAGAGCAGAGGGAGGAGTTAAAAATGTGTGTGAGCGTAGGGATTTATAGTAGGAGCAAGAGGTTTTAGGAGATGGGAGGGAATGGGGTCAAGAGGGCAAGTGGTAGAGGGAGAAGAGGCGATCAACAGCGACACATCCTCCTCTGAGACAGTGGAAAAAGAGTCAAGGAAGGCAGGAGGAGAGTTAGGAAGAGGTGTAGGATGGGAGGAAGAAACAGAGGGGATGTTCTGATGTATGGATTCCACCTTTTCCTTAAAATAGTCAGCAAAGTCCTAAGCGGAGATGGAGTATCAAAGACAGAGAACAGTCGGTGTGGGTTAGACTTGTGCATGTTGATTAGTGAAGAAAAGTAGGCTTGTTTAGCTTGCGAGAGGGCAGAGTTGAAACAGGATAGCATAAATTTGTAGTGAAGGAAGTCTGCGAGAGTATGAGATTTCCTCCAGAGACGTTCAGAGGAACGAGTGGAGGAACGCAGCATGCGCGTGTGGGAATTTAGCCAGGGTCTAGGGTTAGAAGGGTGAGGGTGGCAGAGAGAAAGCGGGGCATGTAGATCAAGAGAGGAGGACAAGGCAGAGTTGTAGTTCCTGACCAGGTTGTCAGGGTCTGTAGCATAGCTGAGAGAGGAGAGGCAGGAGCTTAAAGTGGACTCAAAGTCAAGTAAGTGAATAGGTCAGGTTTCTGCAGAACCGGGGGGTAGATGGAGGTGGAGAAGGGGAGAAGTGAGATAGAGAGAATGAGATGAGGTGATGGTCAGAGAGAGGAAAAGGGGAAATGGAGAAATCTGAGAGAGAGAAGTTTTTAGTGAAAACCAGGTCTTAGTAGTACCCATCCTTGTGGGTGCTGGCTGCAGTGCACTGTTGAAGGCCAAAAGAAGAGGTTAGAGAAAGAAAGCGGGAAGCCCAAGGGAGAGAGGGGTCATCAATGTGGCAATTGAAGTCCCCAAGGAGAAGAACAGGGGAGTATGAGGAGAGAAAGAAAGAGAGCCAGGATTCAAAGTGAGAGAGAAAGGCAGAAGGGGGATGAGTAGAGGTAGGTGAGCGATAGATGACCGTCACATGGACGGGAGAGGAGAGAAGATCTGGACAGTGTGAGCCTCAAAGGAGGGAAAAGCAAGAGATGGAGGAATAGGAAGGGTTCGGTAACGGCAGAGGGGGGAGAGCAGGAGCCCCACGCCTCCACCCCTGCCATCAGTGCGCGGAGTGTGGGAGAAGGAAAGGCCACCATAGGAGAGGGCAGCTTCCAGAGCAGAGTCAGACTGAGTGAACCAGGTCTCAGTTAAAGCAAATAGGAGCAGAGAGTGAGAGAGAAAAAAGTCATGTACAGAGAGGAACTTGTTAGAAAGGGAGCGAGCATACCAAAGTGCACAGGAGAAAGGGAGAGAGGAGGGAGGGTGGCAGGGTATGGGTATGAGGTTGGAGGGGTTGACACCAGAAGGAGTAGAGGTTGCATTTGGCAGGCGAGGACGAGCGCATGTAGGAATAAGGCAGGGACCAGGATTGGGAGAGATATCCCCAGAAGCAAGGAGGAGAAGCATGGATATAAAGAGGATGTGTGAGGATGATTTATAGGGGTGGTTTTTTTGCATGGTTGCATGGGGTGTTTTTTTTGCATGCAAATGTCATGTTTCCAATTAGGATTTAACGCTTTTGTAATGCTCATTTATTCTCTGCATTCTGGAAATATTTACTTTAAATGTCTCCTATATTTTAGTAATTAGAATGCATTATATGACCATTAACAGCTTTGCTGGCTGTCTGATTCCCTGCTTGGTTTGCATTAGGTTACCCCATTCCTAAACCTCACTTTCTCCCTCCCAGCGCAATATGACACATGCGGTGGATCTGTTTTTTTTTTTCCCATCGCCATAAGGGATAGTAAAGTGATCCATAGAATGAGAAGTGCCATCTGTTAAGTGTGGGAGCAAAGGTTCTGTATAATATAGAGGTTAAAATCTCACTGTACTGATATTGCTCTATTGTCAATTAAGCTTACACTAAACAATACATACAGTAACACACTTTTTCCTTCAACTCTCTAAACCATGTGTGGCCAACTCCAGTCCTCAAGGACCACCAACAAGTCAGGTTTTAACTTTATCCCTGCTTCAGCACTGATTGAGCAACTTGTGCTGACGCAGGGATGTCCTTTTAACCTGACCTATTGGTGGCCCTTGAGGACTGGAGTTGCCCATCCGTGTTCTTTGAAGGCATCCTTCAGTTAATTCCCTTATTGCAGGAGTGACCAACTCCAGTCCTTGAGACCTGCAGTCAATGATTGAGCCATCTGTGCTGAAGCAGGGATATCCTGAAAACCTGACCTATCTGTGGCCCTTGAGGACTGGAGCTGGCAAATCCTTGTCTGAACATTAAAATCTGACTGTCCCATACAAGTGTCATAAACCCAATGGCATGTGACCCAATTATGAATAATTCGTTATTATACGGCATGCTTCAAACATTGAATGCAATGGTTAGTACTATATTTGAGCTGCCTTAAAAGGGGTGTCACCCTTTTCAAGAATAATAGATGTAGCCAGGTCCCCCCTGCCTGTCGCCCCCTCGCGGGTGCCGCCGAGCACAGTGGAGGGCCCGTCAGCAGGTCGCAGGAGTGAGAACGCATAGGAGCCTGTGTGGGGGTTGCCGGGGATGCCGCGGCCGGTTGCTAAGGCCGCGGTCGCGTTGCGAGGACTCCCGGTGGCTCCCGTTGCAGGGCGCCGCCATGTTTTTCTGCCTCGCGCATGCGCAGTGAGGATAGTGTGACGGGAGGCCCCTGTTAGCTTGCGCATGCGCAATGAGAGCGCGCGGGACACCACCAATGAGAGGAGGGCTCTAGATAAGGACTACAAGTCCCATGAGCCTTAGGGGACCCCACGTGACGCCAGGGAGCCAATAGGGCTGTAGCATCTCCCTGCCAAAGGGATTTTAGATACATTTCACAGGGTTTTGAGCAGCACGTTAGTCTGGACCAGGAAGAGCTAGGGGAAGGAGGTGAGTGCAGGGGTCAGTGACCCACTGCATTAGGCCAGCAATCCCCTAGGCCCCAGATAGGTCCTGAACCCCCAGCTTGTGGTGCTATAGGGACAGGCCCTAGATAGGGACACTGCCCCATTAGCTATTGGCATAGTCAGGGACACAGCGATGAAGCCGTGCAGACCTGCGAGGTGGGTTCTGGGCTCAGAACGCCACCAAAGACACTGAGACTAAGGTGATATAATCCACGCCAGAATTCACCCAACGCGGTGCGGAGGACGACGTCGGATCAGGCGGAATCCAGGTCATAGTCTGCGAACCCCGGGGTGGGAGACCCGGGCAGGTATCATTCTTCAAGTGCACCAACACTGTACAGCAACGCAAGAAGCACACCTAAGGGTAGGGTTATCATTTGGGGACACTTGCGGGAGAGTGGCCAAGGGCCTTGTATAGTGCGATTGGACACGGTGTTGGGATACACGGTGGTGGGAGCGGGGTGTATGTTATACCTTAGCCAAATGCAACGTTGAATGTTATGTATAGTAGAGTATAAGTTATGCGCATATATGCAGTAAAGCCTGTCCTGTTTTACAACTGTGTGGTTACCGTGATTGTTTCCTGTGAGGGCCTCCTTCCACTCCGTTGGGATCCCTCCCAGGTGGAGGCATTGCACCACGAGATTGTTATATGTATGTACCCCAAGCTCTCCGAGCGGAGGCTTAGGCTCCTCAGAGCCACACAGGTATACACAGCAGTAGTAGCATCTGTATTCACAGGAAATACCCGTTACATATATATATATATATATATATATATATATATATATATATATTTTAATTATTGAAATACAGTATTATAAATCATTAGCTATTAAAGCTGGATTTTAATTTTTTTTTTGCTTTAGTGAGCAAATTGCAATTTGTTTCTATTCATTCCTAGCCTCCTGTAGATTTTTCTTATTAAAGAAAATGGTAAGTAGCCAACATTGGCAGAGTATCCCCCCCAGAATATTGATTTATTTTTATTTTTTTATAGCAGGGCTTCTGTGGTGTTGGGAGATGAAAATGCATGTAGTCAGCAGCTTACTTTTTTTGTTTAGTCATGCTCAGTTTAACTTTATATTACATGAATGAGAAAAATAGGGTGCTCAAACCCAGGACGACTCCATCCAATTCAATGATTGATAAACATTTAACCCTGGAGATACCAGTGGGAGTGGGTGGTAAATAAAGACTTGTAAGTCCTCAAAGACAACTGTCACACTTAACCATGAAAGTCTAGAGACCATAAAACCCCACTCACGTCATCTCCAGGGATGGTGGACAGGCGTGCCAGCCATGAGGGATCCGGAATCCAGATAGAGACAGAAGGAAAAAACGAATGGCGCACAGCCAGGGAGCCAGGTGTGGAGTAAAACTGCTTCTTTATTGGTGCATGCAGGGAGACAAGTAATCCCCTTGGTGGGACAAAGACAGGAACCTCCTACGCGTTTCGGACCTGGGGGTCCGAAACGCGTAGGAGGTTCCTGTCTTTGTCCCACCAAGGGGATTACTTGTCTCCCTGCATGCACCAATAAAGAAGCAGTTTTACTCCACACCTGGCTCCCTGGCTGTGCGCCATTCGTTTTTTCCTTCTAACTTTATATTACAGCCTGTTTTTTTTACAAGCAGAGTGTAGAATATACCGTATGCTTTAACTTAACTATGGGATACAGCAAACAGATGGGAACAAACTGCTTTGAATACATAGGACCCCTGATGAAGTAGCCAGGCTGCTGCAAAACGCATAGGGTTATGGCCAGTAGCTGACCTGCCTCTGTGAACGAAATATATCACTATGGCTGCATTCCAGTAAAAGCGGAGTTGAATGAGCTCTCTGTTGACTCTAAGGCTAAGTCCCCGGTGCTGACCACGACGCACACGCTGCACACCAGTCACTAACCTCAATCAGGCGGGCCCCAGTAGGTTCTCTCGAGTTGACTCAGCCAGCAGGGGAGACAAGAAATATGTCTTCCCACGCAGCGACGCAGTCACGTGGTGGGCTGGGAGCCAATAGCAGTTTAAGGAGGAGAATGAAGCCAGGGATTTAGACATCTGACTTTCTAAGTCCTTTTAGCGCAGGTTAAAGATGCAATTCTTTATGATCAGTTAAGGAAACACTTAATAGACAGAAAGTGGTAATTTTTTATTAATATTTATTAATATTCCTCTTACAAGCAAAATAAACCCGTAAGCATTTATCCGTGGTATGGTACAGTTTTAGAAAAGGAATATAAATAAACCCTGCATGCACCATGAATAAGGCATGGAAATGGTGTATCGTTATTAAGTAGGGGTTGAAATAGCACATTCATGTGACAGGTTATTATTATCTTGGGAAAGTTTATTTGAGGGCAAAATTATTTATCTGTTAAAGTTTTTGCTATAGCATGTATTATTCCACTTTGTGGTGCTTTGAGCTGCTGGGCTGTGCCTGACGTCATGGCCACGCCCCCCCTCCATTTTGGCCACTCCCCCCAGGCCTCCCATCGCTCCCTACAGACCACGGTTTTAAGCTGTGCACGCGCCGCGCAGCAGCCAACACCGGGGGCCGTAGCCTGAGCATCCACAATCTCCTCTCTCACGATCTGCGCCATCGTGTGTGCCTGGTAAATTAGGCAACGTGTAACATCAGACACGCCATCCTACACTGCACTCGCAGGACAGAGCAGACACAGGATTGAGTGAGACGCTTCCACAGGACGGCAAAGATATTACTGCGCAACGCGCATATTCTATGGTTATTTGCGAGTGTGATACCTCAAGTTTTTAATGTTGACATATTTTGTACATTAAATAATACACTATGGTGGTTGCGCTTTTTTTCTTTATTTTTAGATTATTTAACTACCACGAGGTCCTACTGAACCTTTTGTAGAAGCAGCAACAATCTTGAGACACTATTTGGACACAATTGTGGTTTTTATACTTTATATTTGAACTTTGTATTCTATTTGTTATTATCATTATTCAATTAGTGTTGTTTAATATATAGTATATATTCTTTATTGAGACAGACTCCCTTTCCTGTCAATTCTGCCTCTAACATATTAGTTTAGATCTTTATTTATTCAGTACTACTTTTTTCCTTATATATATATTTTTATCATTAGTATCATTAATTAGTTTGAGCGCACCTGGTTTAGCATTAATATTAGTGTTTCTAGTTCATTAAATTTTTGGGAGTGCCTCACTGCTTAGTCATGCTCAGTTTAACTTTATATTACAGGCTGATTTTTTTCAGAGGAGAGTGTAGAATATAAAGTGCTGATTTTAAATTAATTAAGGGAGGCACCAAACAGACAGGGCTTTCCCCAGAGACCAGTGCAGTCTAAAGTTTACCATGGCAACCACAGATGCTAGCCACAAAACAAATCATGATTATTAACATTATGTAACCCCTTGAAGGATACGTGAGATTCATGGACAGCCTCATGAACCAATGACTGTGAATCCAAGGAGGTTTCATATGATTGGTTATCTGGAGGGGCGGGGCTAAAGAGAGAGACATTAAGAGCCCCACAGCGGATCACAAGGGGGAGAGTTGCCGAGACTAGTAGGATCGCGTCCCTTTCCCAGTGAGGTTGGAGGCCCAGATAAGCATGTGAGCAAAACCAATTCAGTTCTGCTGACTCGGAGCAGATAGGACAATCAAGGGACACCCCACGAATCAGTTGGTTGTGATCCGAGAGTGATGTGTAATCCCCGAAGGGATCCCACTTGTAAACACCCCAGAACCGCTGGTTACATGTACCGGTTTCTTTCCAAGCCTTTGTGCAGTAACAGGCCTGCCATGTTTAACCCAACACATCTAAGAGCGCCATCGCTGTGCCGGCACCTACACAGGGCCCCTTCGTAACACTGGTCATTGGGACTTAATGAGAGACATTGAGAGACAAACGCGCAGTGACTCACATATTGGTGTATTGTTGTACAAACTGTATTGAATGAGAAGTACTGTATGTGATCCTCACGATTGAGGATCACTGATGACTTACTGTTGGAGCATATAAATACAAGCCCCTGTTATTGAAAGATACATGTTGTGTCATATTGTCTGACCTCTGTCAAGCTCTCCGCTAGTGGCATAGCATATCGTTCACTTACAGGAGTAGGACTTGGGCCCTAGCATATGTACAATCAGTCTGGGGAAAATAATGAGGGGTTACACTTAAACATTTATTTTTTTCCACGTCTCAGACTGGTCTGCCACCCTGCTTTTCCAGATTATCTCCCAGCATAAATTGCTTCCACTGCAGCAATGGATTCTGGGAAATGACATGCAAATGAGCACAGTGTGTCACTCTTTACTTCATGTCCATTTTAACATGGTGCCCTATAAGAATATGCCTATCTTATTACACAGCCTTTCAGCGCAGCCTGGGTTAACTAAGTGCAGAGCTAGTAACCTACTCACAGACAGCTATTTTGAACTTTTGAGTCTCTTTAGTGTGAGGTTGGTTATACTGGCTTTGCAATGTGAAGTTGGATTAGACAAAACTCCAACTGGGTTTCCAGCACTCATAGGTGAAATAAAGAGTAAATATCACTTAGGTATGCCAAAAATATTTTTTACTATGTTATAATGTCATGACAGAGAACACTAATAAATGCACAGCGAACGTATAATATCAGTATACTGTATATACACAGGAAATATAATACTAGTGTAGCCCCTGTAAGAAAGAGCAGGCTACTTATCCTTCTCCTATTGGAGTAAGCCCTGGTAAGGGCAGGCACCAGTAGTAACCATGGGTTTCCCCCCCTCACCAAGCCCTGCTTTGAGTGATAGAGGTAGGCCCCTGACTGTGTGGAAGGCATAGACACAGGGGAGGGTCCTGCTGACATCATAAGAGCAGGGCTGTATCTATTTAGTGGGCTGTCCTGTGTGTGTGTGTGTGTGTGTGTGTGTGTGTGTGTGTGTGTGTGTGTGTGTGTGTGTGTGTGTGTGTGTGTGTGTGTGTGTGTGTGTGTGTGTGTGTGTGTGTGTGTGTCAGTTCTGGAAGGTGTTGAGTCTGAGGAGTTCGGTGAGAGTTCTGTCTGTAGAGTTGGAGTGTCTGGCTGGACAGTCAGAATCTGGAGAGCAGTGTGTCTGTTCTGTGCAGTGAGAGAACCGTCAGCCTGAGAGTGCTGTTGGAGCAGAGAGAGAGATGATCCTGTGAAAGCTGAGCGTTCAGCTTGTCAGTCTGTGGAGAGTCTGGAGGGAGTCTGTGGAGTTATGTCCTGGGAGCTGAGGAGTGACGTGCTGGTCTGAAGTGGAGTAGGACCCAGCAGAGCTAAATGGCTGAACTGAGAGACCGCATGTAGAGTGAGAACGGTGCGTGGAAGAAATGCTCAGAGCCCCATCTGAGTAGAGCTGATACAGCTACAAATGGACCAATGCCCCTCACCCTGCAGGGGGTGGAAGTACTGCTGCTAATGAACTGCTGCTGTGTATGAGCTAAGAGACAATAAAGACATTGCTGTTTTACACAAAGAGACTGTGTGAGAGCTGGATCATTCGTCCTGGGACCAGGGTTTTCTCTGTAAGGGTCCTATCCCACATCCCTGGGACTTATGGAGATTGAGGCGCTGCACCACAACCACTAAAGAATGGAGGCATATACCCCAGAAGCCTGGCCCTGTTATCCCCCACACCAACGCGGGAGACTCAGGCCCTTCTGTTACAAGCAGGTATCCACCACCATACACATGTAGCCAGCCCTCAATACACCTAAGGCTAAGGCCCCGCTCCCAGAGTCAGCGCACCTGCGCTGCTGACAGGCGGTGCGCTGAGATACACAGACCGCGATCTGCGGTCTGTAGGGAGCGGGAGCCGGAGCGGGAGGTGGGCGGGAGGTGGGAGGTTTGATCGGGAGGTGGGCGGGAGGTGGGCGGTTTGACAGGGAGGGGGGGCGTGGCTTGAGCGGAGGGACCCGCTACTCTCCCCCCCCTCCCTCCACGGACTCGGGCTGGAGCTGGAAGGTAAGTTTAAACACACACACGCAGGCACTCATTCATACACGCGCACACACACACACAGGCAGGCACTCACGCACTCATACACACACACACGCGCGCACACACAGGCAGGCACTCACGCACTCATACACACACACACACACAGACAGAGGCAGGCACTCGGGCACACACACACACAGACAGGCACTCACGCACTCAGACACATACACACACAGACAGGCACGCACTCAGACACACACACAGAGAAAGGCACTCACCTGCTTTCACTCCACACTCCTCCCCGCTCCCCGAAGCCTCTCCTCCTCCCGAAGCCTCCCCTCCCCATTGGCTCACAGCCACAAACGTCACGCGTCAAAGCTAGAAAACACCATTCTCTGGTGTCTCCAGCGGCTGACGCGCGACAGCGTGTAGTGCTCTGTGCCGCCAGTGGGGACCGGGACCGGCTCGCGAGGATTCCCCTGCTGGTGGGGAACTCGCGACATTGCCGCCCGCGCCAACGAGCGCAGCGGGACCGAGGCCTTAGAGGCATGATCTGTGTCTGGGGGGGGGGGGGCATGGGCTACACTAGCTAATAAAGTTGTAGCAAAGAACAAAGAGATAAGTAAATACACAATCACAGTATATACAAATAGAGAAGGATGCAGATAACAAAGCACAATAGGTGAGTGCAGAACATTTTCCAACATACCACTTAGATTGCAAGTTCTCCGGGGCAGGGATTTCCTTTCCTATTGTCTGACTTTGTTGAGCTTATTGTATTATAATTCTCTCTACTGTATTGTATTTGTAAAGCACTGAGTACACTGTGGGCGCTATATAAATAAAGTGAGGTAAGGTGATTTAATCAGAATACATTTCATCTAGAATGAGATCCTTCACTATTCAAAATAGCTGCTCTACAATATCACAGAAAAACTATAAATGAATTATTGTTCATGATAACTGACAGTTATTCTAAAATACTCTCCAATTTGCATTGATATTGTGTAACATATAATTTCTACCACATTGCTGAAATTATAACAGATATATTGTCTCTCTAATTAAAATTAGGAATGGAACAACTTTCAAATGTTCACTGCCAAAACTATTCAGCAAATGGGCAAATAAAATAAAAATAATTATATGTTCATGAAAGATTTTTGTCCTAGACACAAATCTAATTTCTTCAACTTTTACAAGCATGCTTTCTATATAATTTAGCAATAGCTCTCAATTGTGTACTGTGACGGTTAGGGGGTACCCATGCCAATAATAAAGGTATTATGCCCGGATGGGTGCCCCTGAGCCATATTGGGGAGCTTGAAGTGTCAGCTCTGCAACCAAGTTAGGCGTGTGTACTGTATTTTAATAAAGAGGTATGTGGGTTTTACTGTTCCAGGTGTGCCAACCAGCGGAGATTCGCAGGGCATGAGTTTCAGGGATGATTTTACGGTAAAATGTTGTCAGGGTGTGCTTGGGTACAATGGGGCCAGACTTGCTGATTACCCCGAAACATGTACCCAGGAATCGTACCAGATTCCTGGAGAAATGAAGACACAGACCACCGGACAAAATTCTCCCAAGGAAGCAGTTAGCGGCTCACCGCCAGATCTCCCTGCTTCAGCACAGACCAGAACAGCAAGACTGGGCAGGGGGAACCACATTCCAGGGTCCCCGGTATATGCCCAAACCCCCAGAACCCAGTGTAGGGGTTCGGAGTATCTCCCACCAGGTAAGAGGTGGCGAGAGGGAATTATTTTCTAAGTGATAGTGTAGAATGTTTTACCTGTAAGATAAAGTGAGGAAATGTTTCCAAGTCCAGTGCTTAAAGAATAAAAGCAGCTTTTTGCTAACTTTTGCTAGGAAGCTCCTAGCGCTCTGAATCTTGCTGTGCGCATAGTTCAGGGAGAAACATATAAAACGACCATAACTTCATTTTTATAGCGTTTTATAAAAATTGATGAATGAATGTCCCCCTAAATTAGTGTATTAAACATGATAGGAATAATTGGGCTTTCATTCAGAACACCGGAGACAGGGAAACACTCATTTATTATAGCACCCTATTTAGTAAGCGTGTAGTGACTCACTATAAATGAGCTGAGGATGTGCAGCTCCGGACTTCTAAGGCATCCCGCTGACTTGATGCCACAATGTATGTAAAAGTCCGGAGTTGAAAGGGCTCAGTGTCTCTGAGGTGTCAGGGTGGGGGGAGGGGTAGCCCAAGTAACCCCATGCTAATGTGAAGTCTGGGCAGTTTGGCAAATGGTTGCCAGCCCAGACTTACTGTCGCCAGGTAGAGGAGCTTGGTCTCACATGCTAAGAAGAAAAGGTGCTACGTTCGCGCATGCCCTTAGCAGAATGAGAAGCCCCCTCTGCCAGGTGTCTGAGGTATTGGCAACTCCGGGATAGGTGGGAAAAGTTATTCCCATGGAGAGAGTGGCTGCCCTGGTTAGGTATAGGGTTTTGAACCTTATAAAAAACCCTGCAGCCCATCGGGAATCAGATTCATCTTAAGGTTCATCAAGCTTCATAAGTTTAATTAAGATTCCAAGTGCCAGTACAGCAGCGGCAGATTGGAGAACGGACCAAGGCTTTTGCAAGTAATTCCCACTCCTGGGAAATTACTCCTACAGACTTTATTTTGCAACATTTTGTTAAAATAAATTATTTTGTTTGCCCCTGTCCCAGTAAGTGTATTTTGACTGTAATTGTGGAACATTATGAGTACAGTATGTCATTTCGGGAAATAAATTACAATTTATTTTACCTCCTTGCTTTGCTCAATCATATGATCCCGGTATAAATGTGTTAAGAGACCTGGTCTCCCGTGACATGTACCTACCAGGAATTCAGATTGTGAATGAATGATACCAAATTCCCTACAATTGTTATTGTGATAGAAATCCTCTGTGACTACATTCCATGCCATAGAACCCAGTAAAAGGCACTATTGGGAGCCTAGAGATGTTTATAAAATGAAACAGTAATAACCATGACAATATGTAATGGAAACTGGAAAGTATGTTGGTATTGCAGAAGTTACCAACTTGCGAAAACTGTATAATATACAGTACGTATACTGTGCTGTTCTTCAGGTAGTAGGATACACAGATGTATGATAATTATAGTATAGCTAATAGTGAAGAATATAAATATATATTCTGAGAGAGAGACGTTTAACATTACAAATTAAAATGAATACCAGTACAAGAATATTATAGAAAAAAAGTAAAAAAGATAATGCTTTATTAATACATATATATCACACCCAGACCTGACATTTCGTTCCCCAGGGACTGAAGCATTATGTTTGGATGTGATATATATGTATTAATAAACTCATATTTATTTATTTTTTACTATAATCTTCTTGTGCTGGTATTCATTTCAATTTGGAATGTTAAACCTGTATATATTATTTTTTCTACCTTGCACAGACTGGCCCTCAGGGCCCTCCATTTTGAGCGAGTGCAGCCATTTATTTGTATGTATGTACAGTATGTATATATATATATATATATATATATATATATATATATATATATATATATATACATGTCTTAGACAGGTCTGCAACCTTGTCTTTCACCATTATCGCCCAGCACACAGCACTTCCACTGCAGCAAGGGATTCTGGGAAATGACATGCAAACGAGCACACAGTGCCACCTTTTATCTCAAGCTCACATTACATGAACCACCCTTCGCCAATGCATGCTGCTTTAGACACAGCTTTTAAGCAAGGGCTTGGGAGATGCAAAGCCAGTAAACCCACTCACAGACATGTTTCAACCTTGATGGGTATCATCAGTGTGAGGTTGGTCGCTTGCATTTGTTGGTTGACATGCAAATGAATATATAGTAATATTTACAGTTGCTATATGCTTTACTGTGGAGGGTTTTTGTCACTTTTTTTACCCACCATAACCTTAATAAGTGTGTTGATTACCTACTCTTAATCTCAAACCAGCAAATGCCAGCAACCAACCTCACACTGATGATACCCATCAAGGTTGAAACATGTCTGTGAGTGGGTTTACTGGCTTTGCATCTCCCAAGCCCTTGCTTAAAAGCTATGAGGCAGCGACGGATATGAGTGACGGGAGCGGGGTGGTGGCCCCACACACCCTGGAGAAAACGGGGGTCCATGGGAGACAAGGGGGGAGGCATGAGAGGGCATGAGACACTACTTACCTCTGTGCAGAAAGGGAAGGATGGGCTTGACTGCTCAGCTCAAATAGAGCCTAGCTGCGTGCCCAAAAAAATAAAAAATCCTGGCAGCACGCCAAAACGTGTCAGCCCAAAACGTGTCAGCCCAAAACGTGTCAGCCCAAACGTGTCAATTTTTTTTCGAGCAGGAGAATTTTGTCATTTTTTTTTGGAGCAGGGGAATTGTAAGAGCGCCAGCGGGCAAAATCCAGTCGTTCCTTCTGAAGTTGATATAAACCAAATGCAACATAAACGTTCAACTGGTCATCAAAGCACAGCATCTTCGATATTTATTTAGCCAAAACTATATTCAAAACCAGAGTCACTTCACAATACTCTAAGGGGCTTTTTCTGTAAGGTGTGATAAGCGCAGATGAGGTGCTATTGCATGAAAAGTTCTATTGACGTTAATGGGGCTTTTCATGTGATAGAGTGAAACAAAGTGATCTGTGCTCATAAATTGTAATATAAGTGAATTGTGAATTGGTGCAATTGTCACCCTTAGGGGAATTAGACAACCTGATTAGGATGAGGTTGATGCCGCTGTTCTCGTGGGATGGCTCAGTACACCAAAACTAGTACAAAACAAAAAGAAAAACAGCACAAAAAAACCTCATAGTGTAGTATAATTAAAAATATAATTTTATATTAATGGTGAGTATTGCACGTACAGCAAGATTAAAAATAAACAGCATGACATGTTAGGGACATGTTACCACTCGGCGAACAGCAACACAGGAACACGCCGTGGTGGCTTAGGTTTCTCTCCTCTAGTAGCAAGGACCCAGGATCAGCTCTCTCCACTCCAAATTAGAGTTCTTCACTTCACAGTGGGGACGCCACTACCGCTGTTGTGGAGAAGGAGACTCTCCTTGCCGGTTCCGTGTTGCTCCATGATGTCATCAGCTGGCGTCTTTCCAAAGTTTGTGTTGCGTCACGCTGGGTGTTGGAACAAACCAACGACTGTCCCGAACAAAGTCAGTGTTGCTCAGAGAATCAGAGCCTCAATGGGTATAGGATATGGAACGCGCCCTCTTCCTACGCGTTTCGTATAGATGTATACTTCGTCAGGGAACTACTGCAACCTTCTCCTAGTTGGGATTCCCCTCGTCCTCCTATCCCAACTCCAATCCATCCAAAATTCTGCTGCCAGACTCCTCCACCTCACTCACTACTTCACCTTTGCTACTCCACTATACAAATCTCTACACTGGCTTCCCATATACTCTAGAATTAAATTTAAATCTCTAGTTCTGACATACAAAAGTTCTCAACGACATTGCCCTCCCCCCTTACATTTTAGCCTTCACCTCCAAATATATCCCTAAACGCTAACTCCATTCTTCATACTACATCTGCCTCGTCTCCTGCCTTATTACCTGCTCTCACTCCCACCTACAAGACTTCTCCCGTGTTGCTTTCTCTCTCTTGAATTCGCTACCACGCACCATCAGACCCTCTCATAGCTTTTCAGACATTCCAAAAACTCTCTAAAGAGTCACCTTTTTAAGGAAGTCTATCTGGCATACTCCTAACGTCCACCCACCAACCATGATGGTGCCAGTTGTGCGGCTGGACCAAACTCCATTCTATCCACACCCCCAGACCTTAATAGATCCAGCAGTGAGGCAAGACCATACTCCATCCTGAGATATACTCCACCTCACAATGAGTAGCCACTTTGTCTTTTGTTTCCTCATTCCCTCTAGATGGTAAGCTCTCATGAGCAGGGTTCTCATTACCTTCAGAATCTGTTTGCACTTGTTTGTTCTTACTTATATAGCATGTAATTCCGTTTATGTAATTGATGTCACGCTGTGCCCCCTCTGTACCGCACTGCGGAATATGTTAGCATTTTACAAATAAATGATTATAATAATAATAATAATAATCTCATCTGGCCATGAAGGCAGCCACAAGAGATTTTTGTTTTTACCATGTCTTAAAGACAAGCATATTTCCATATGTATCTGAATAAACGAATGCTAGCAAACTACAAAAATAAATCTCATGGATAAAATCAACATATGATCCACACATCAACTAGGGAGATGAAATGGTCTAGTATTATTATAGCTGCCTTTTAAGTGTAAGAAGTAGAACCTTTGAATTTCAGTACCAGCTACTTCTGGTTTTAGGCTAGTCGTTTTATTTTATGAGCCTTAAGCATTACATAATATAGTGGTGATACTGTATGTATCAAAGTCATGGTGTTTATGCTAAGAGAGGAATTTTCATCAAGAAAATATGTAGATTGTTCATCAAAGTATCAATGTCTTATGGTAGTTTGCATCTACTTTGTCCTGGAGTGCCAGTGCAAGGAGGTAAGGAAACCACACATCATCATGAGAAGTAATACAGTATGTGGGGTTTATTCAGTTGAATGATACCCCTTTGTATGTAAAGATCTCTCTCACCTACAATCTTTCTCCCAAACTGCTCCACACCTCTGGAATGCCCTTCCCCTCAATATCCGACTGGCACCCTCTCTCTCTCCATTTTTAAGACCTTTCTTAAAACACACCTGTTTAACGAATCCTATGGGTAGCTCCGCTGGCTGATACTATATATCTCCGATGCACTGACCTTGACTCCTTGCAGACGCACTTACAGAGAGAGTAGGAGGGCGTTCTGGTAAGTGCTCCCCACTTACCACATAGATTGTAAGCTCTTTGGGGCAAGGACTCCTTTTCCTATTGTTTTAATCTCAAGTGTTTATTCCCATTGTGTTGCCTGGATGGCACTATATAAATAAAGATATACATACATGATACTGTACATAAAGTCCATGGACTGTAAGATCTTTTGGGGTGGAACCATCATAGATGTAGAAGATATATTGTCACGATTTCTGCTAAGCACAATAAAGAGCGATATGAACAGGAACATGTCGAAACATACATTCCAATAGTTTAATATAGAGCCCCCAATGAGATCAGATACTTTGGTTAAATATTATTTCCACCATTATCACTTAAAATATATGATTTATTCCTGTTCTCTGAACTAAACCCTGTATACCATAACTTATATATATATAAACATTTATATCATATCTTACCCCGTGTATGGCATGCAACACATGCACACTTCCGCCTAGCAGGTTCCTGTTCTATGGACATGTGACTGATGATGGTGGTGATGGTGAAGAAAGAGGGACTTGGAAGGAGAGTAGTTGTTATAAGGGGCAGCCATACTAGTTAGAGGTAGATAGATCTGCACGGGCCTGAAGGAGTCGGGCTCGATCTAGCCTGTCTGACGGGACCTGGATGCGCCCCACTTGAATGAGATCGCAGTTGCTGAGAGGACTGAGAGCAGCCGAAAGAGCAGCTGAGATCGGGAGTCGTACGGAGGAGACACAGCCGACAGAGGTGTTCTCTCCCCCCACCCACGTACATAGGAAACAGTGGTACCAAAATAAACCTTTGTAATTTATAGGCCTGCTACACTCAGTGACAAACACGAGCTGGAACTGTGTACCAGTACCTGAAATATAGGCTCACATACCCAGGATTGGGAGGCCTCTTAGGTTGGCTTTAACACACAAACCAGTGCCGTGATTATGTCAACTGTAATGAGCATTTATTGTGATCGTATGTGGTGATCCTGTTTCTAGGGATCACAAGGTTCCTGTTAACCGTTTGTTATATCACTGTTTTATATATATATATATATATATATATTAAAGTGCTGTGGCAGTTGTGTCCCCTTGTTTGCCCCACGCACGTGTGGTATTTATCATAGGCATAACAACTCGGCCCCCATCTCAGCACCAGGTGTATAGTCTGAGGTACAGGAATATAGAGGGGTTACACATACAGTATAATAGACATGGATATGTCTTTAAAAATAGTAATGTTATTTTGACACATTTCATCTCATTGGACTTACATTATTCCATTACGTTAACCAATAAGAATGTAGGCTATCTAGGAATAAACTAGTGTGCCTGGTAAAATATGTCTGCAGGGTCTTTCACTTCTCACATCCCAAACATCGCGAGTCCTCTGATCATCGTGCGTCTCCTCAGGAAAATATCAACTTGGTAACATTTTGATTGTACAAGTATTTTACATTGACTTAATAGGTTATCAAAAGGCATCTTAAACAAGGTGAAATGTGCAATTCCACTTGGACTGGTACCAACAAGAACTAATTAAGAGGCAACATTTTCCCCTGTAGGCTGCAAAATTTGCCTTGAGGTCAAAATAAATGATAACGAGAAGGAATGGTTATTAAGTCTATAGCATTGTTCCCCGAGTATACATTCAAAAGGTCATCAAAAAGAGTATTATCAGAGAAGCTTTCAAGCTTGCAGATTTTGATTTAGTTAAAAGAAGCTTTGGAATGTTTAACAATTTTATATCTTTTTGTACTTTTCTCATCTCTACTGAATCATTAAATGAGAAATTCTATGAAACTAGCACATTTTTATTACAAAGGTTAAATTTGAAATGATAGTTTGTCCCCTTTTAAAAAAAATAAAAAATGAAGCTCTGTCATGAGTTTATACTCATTCAATTTGAAACAAGTTTGTCCGCTGTGAGTAAGGCTACGGTCCAGTCACTGCGTGCATGCGTGCGTCCGATGAATACCAGTTTCAGCCGTGATATGTGGTCTAGGGGTCGTGCCTCCATGACTCATGATGTCACATTCGCCCTCTCATTGGTTTAAAAGTACTTGCCTCTCATTGGTTAAAACTATTTGTGCACTCATTGGTTGATATTCAACCATGTGATGCCGTCGCTGCACGGAAAAACATTTCTTGTCTTCCCTACATGCGGTCGCGCCATCGCACTTTGTAAGCATGCGCACACATGCTGACTGGGGCCTGCCCCATAGAGGGCCATACCTTGTTCGCAGCACGCACGCAGCCGCGAGCAGTGGAGATGAGGCCTAATGGTAGGCCCCCAGTTGCCGTGGCTGCGACGGCGTGCGTGACACACGCAAGGTACGACACTCTATGGGGCTGGCCCCAGTAGCTGCCTGTGCGCCCCGGCACAATGCGCGATGCGCGACCAAATTAGCAAAAACAAGGATTTTGTCTTTTCTTTTGGCGACAGAGCGCTGGCCACGTCACAGCGGCGGTTCAGCCAATGAGAGTGAACCAGCCACGTGATGTCTTGGCCCTCGACCCAACCACACCTCCCCGTCGCGTGTTGCCTAGAGTCCACCAAGTCGTGCTGACTCAGGTAACGAGCGCCGCCAGGCACCTGTCGTGCAAGCAAGGGGCCTTAGCCTAAGACATGAAGGCTACAGCCTGTATTTGTCATCTGGGGAAGTTGCAATTCCAGACCTGGCTTTCAGTCTGCCTTGCTGCAGCAGAATAATTAATCAATGAAAGCCTTTGATCTCTGCCTTCACTTCCCTGCTTAACCCAAAGCTAACTTCTCACTCTGCCATATTATCATTTTCATCTGCACCATACCTGATTTGGGTGCAGAATTTATTCGACTGTGTTGCCTTCCATGGTTCAGCGCACTGCCGTCCCCCCCCCCTCCCCCCGTGGTGTGGCTTCCACACGTTTGGGAGTTCCTACTCACCTACCCCGGCAAATCCCTTAAGGCGCCTACCAAGAGCCCCTTTCTATAGTCCTACCCCCGTATCTCCCCTCTATACCTTCGTTCCCATGCATTCATTCATGCCAATCGGCATTCCTGCTGAATTCAATGGGGAATTTGGTCCAAAAAAAGCCAGATTGGCCGCTTCCGACAACAGTTTTACCCCCCTAGTTTCTTCCTCAGTGCCCTTAAGGTTTAAGGACTTCTCCACAAGTGGCACGTGTCCTCAAGAACTTTCATGAAAATAATTTTGTCAGCCTGTGGCACCTGCCGGCACTGTGTGCTCTTGCCTCCCTCTGTCAAGGCTAGAAGTTGGTGTGGCCCCATCCATAGGGTTCATTGTCAAATAGTGACAATCTGCCTATGCTGTGAAAAACCCCTCCCTGGCATGCACCAACTGTCAGGCACGGATCTTTTATCTTAAATACTTATCCCCTTTTTGTAAAGTATTACTTCCTTTAGTACAGTATGTCATGCCACGGTTCCTTACCGGTTTCCTTCCCGAGGGCAGTTTCCAGGCTTGTGTGCTGCTTGTACAAGTAGGGTTACCATGTGTCCATATTTTCCCAGACATGTCCGGCTCTTTGATTGAAGGTCGCCATCCGGGAGGGGATTTGAAATAACTAAAAATGTCCGGGAACATCGAATGAGCTCAAATGCGTCTTGCGCGTGTGCGCAAACGAAAGCCAACCGCGCATACCCAAGCGATGAGTGGCAATTGGAAAGTAATAGTCTGTATTTGTCATGTTTTGGGAGTGGCAATTCCAGACAAACCTTTCAGTAAGCCTTGCTGCAACAGGCTGATTAATCAATCACAGATGATCTCTGCTTTATATCAAAAACTTCCCAGCCTCCTTTGCTAGTCGGAAAAAAACAGAATCCACCATTCACCCTTTCTCTTATACGCTCTTCTTCTTAATATGGGCCTTCAAGCAGCATTACTACTTTCTGACTCTATTTCTTCTTATTATTTTTATATATAAAATATGTGACAATGTATAATTCGACATTCTTACCTAAACTGGCAATCATTTCGTGCTCCTGTTATAAATCTGTAATAATCCTGATTGTGTGCCTAACATAATGGCCGCCTTTCAGTTTCAATCAATCCTTGAGTCAGTGTAACTCAGTAATATAACAATACATTGTAGCTGCTAAGGTAACATTATCTATGACATTTTACAGCTCAAACTGCTGGGAACATTGACAACATATTATCACAAACAGGAAAGTGTTGCAAATATCTTGCACTGCTTGAGAGGTGAGCTAAAACCTGCTATGGAAATCAAAGGATGCTTTAAAACATATTAAAAATGGCATTAAGAATTAAAAAGAAAAAACACACAATAAAGTCACTATTATCTAATACTACCGAACTGATTTATTTAAAAATATATACTTAAGATTTGACATGTTTTGCTGCTTTGATATGCTCGGCCTCACACATTGTACAGTAGGTAGGAAAAGACAACGCTGCCACAATTGTAATTTTCTCACCCACACACACAAGGCAAATAAATATGACCATGGCGAACTTCAATTTCATTCTTAACATTTGTTTGAGGTATTCACCAAAAAGATGACTGACATCTTATATACACAGTAGTACATCACATGAATTTTTTAAAAAAAATACGTTAAGAATTATTACCTGCATTCTCAGAATTGAAAATGAAAAAATGCTCAAATGTGCACCAGCTAACGCCATCGTGATTCAAAACTCATCTTCTGCTATGAAATTAATATCACAACAGATTGAAAATGTTTTTTTTTTTTAGTATTATAATCCGCTATTGTGTGGAATAGATAATGTTTGCTGAATTTCAATTTTGGAAGGCCAGTGCATAATGGAACATTAATCCTTTTTTCTATTCATTCTATTTCTATTATTTTCTAAAACGATGTCTAAACCCCGTGGATGTTACTGATGGTAGACGCATCTTGAACAGTCAATAGGAGTTAAAGAGCTTGGACAAACTTCGAGAGTCTTCTTAGATGATGTGTCACTTGCCTATTCATAGTTCATCACTTGTTCTAATTACGAGATATAACAACAGATGTAGCAGATGTAATTGCCCCTGTTGCGACATTGTGGCGGGAACCCAGATTGGGACATTTGGTCATGGGCGTTTCATCGCGATCAAATGATCGTCGCTTTGCCACAGAGGGACCCTCTGCCGCAGCTGATCCGCCGCTGGAATCCCTGCTGCGAGACGCTTCTAAATTAAGATTTATTGCTGTTTAAGGTAGGTGGCTACTTTAAGGGTTTTTTGTTTTTAGCAGTCAGTCAGGGTAGGGGGTTTTAGGGTAGAGGGTTTTAGGGTAAAGGGTTTAGGCACTTACCCTTAGCAGCGAAATGGTTGGTGGTGGCAGATTCCGGCGGTGGGATGTCGCGGCAAAATGGGTGTAAGCAAATGTTCTAGACCGGCTGGACACACAAACATAAGCTGGAGCAGACACCATTATCTTTTAATTAGGCATGCTTTAAAAAAGGGGTGGAGGTATGACGATATGACACCTGCTGGCGCATGTCAGAGGATGCACAACACGTGCTGCTATGTGCATCTGTACAAAGAAAACAGCTGGCACTTGTTTAGTTTAGGGATCCGGTGAAAGCGGTGCACTATTTAAAGTGTCTGTGGCAGAAAGTTTGGACCTCAGGGATCCCAACTTTCTCCTCTCTTTCGGCACGGTTGATTTAATCAGTATTCTGTTGTTATTCCGTCTATAAACGAATTCCACAAAATCACAAGCAACAACATACTGTACTAACATCCATTGGCCACCGAAACAACATGAGTTTCTGAAGGGTTTAAAGGTAATGTGAGCACAATATCCCCCATGCTGTGCTACCGTGACCTGGTATGATCTTTCCGAATGTTGAGCATCAACACACTTTTCAGTTACTGTAACTACAAGTTTTGTGGCCATCTCTTTTTAAAGCGGAAGAAAATGTAGCGCTGCGCAATTTTACATGTTATTATTTATTACAGGATTAGAGCAGGGGGGTCGCCGGAGATGAACTGCGTTCATTTCAGCTCCGAGGATCCCTGTTTTCAGAGATACTTAACTCTGTAGCGGGTGCCGGTGTCTGCAGCCAGGGAACTGTGTGCTTAACATATTGGTGGCATTTAAAGTCCCACGTCACACATGCCAATAAGAAGTCGTGACGTGATCGCTTGCGGCTTCCTATTGGCCCGAGTGACAGGGACATTTAAAGTCCACAGAGATACCGGCACCCTATACCCTATACCACCCTATACGGAGGTAACTATCTCTGGAAGCACGGGGTCCCCGGAGCTGAAATTAACAAAGTTCAGACTCCCTGCTTCAATCCTCGAATGAAAAAAAATGTTTTTTAAAAATAGCACAATCCTACAAGTTTTACTGCTTTAATGTAAAAACAAATTCATCCTCACACTGCTAAATTGAAAATAGTGGAAACATTTTGTGGCTGCAGAATGAAATATTCAACATTATAGAAAATTATATATTTTAGAAGCTAGCAATTTATTTTATTTCAAGTACCTCTTAGGAACTGCAGATATTGTTGGTGAGATTGGTCAGAGTTTCCCCTCTATATCAGGGTAGGGTTTGCAATTTTCAGAAGAAAGTTATTGCAAATTAGTAATTCTATATACCAAAATATCTGACTCATAACAAAAATGATGACTAAAAAAAACTAGATATTTATAGGAAAGTATTAGTTGATACATACCTATCGCTATACCGCTTCACAGCCATAATTATTCTGAGCTTTGTAAAGTCATATTTTACTACTAGCTTTACAATTTTTGTTTATATACGAACTTCAAATGAATTTTATTTTATTTACTAAGCAACAATGCCCCATTTGTTGTCTTTACCTTTAAATAAATGCCAATCAATAGAGATGTTATATTAATGACTGTCAGATAAAAATGCGTTATGATGAACCTGATTTATTTAAAGTTTTTTGCATAGCAAATATGACCCTAAGTCTTACAGAGTCAAATGAAAAAGGTAAACCTTGATGAAGCAGAAGGTTGGAGGAAAACATTTAGGTACGCCATGAGTGGGTCCTTCCTAAGGAGACATAACATGACTATAATGCAATGTTTAGTTGTGCAAATAAGTAGCACAGGTTGAGCTGCTGTGATTAAACTGGACTGAGTTGACCTGGATAACTTTGAATGACAATCCGGAATATGTCTAACACAAAAATGCTGACATAAGTAAATATGTAAGATGCCATCTGGATTTAGTCTTTAATTATTCTTATAGTTAAATGTACTTTAAAAAAAAAAATCTGTGATCATATTATAATCTAGTTAAAATGTAGTCCAAAGTAAACGCTAGATTGTACTTTTTCTAATGAAGTGTAACACCAGGAAACACATTGCCGCTACACAGGAAGTGAAACACCAGGAAACACATTGCCGCTACACAGGAAGTGAAACACCAGGAAACACATTGCCGCTACACAGGAAGTGAAACACCAGGAAACACATTGCCGCTACACAGGAAGTGAAACACCAGGAAACACATTGCCGCTACACAGGAAGTGAAACACCAGGAAACACATTGCTGCTACACAGTAAGTGAAACACAGCAC
>NC_134498.1:41608010-41660510 GCF_040206685.1 Ascaphus truei
GGTGACACTAGTTATTCCGACTGGTAATACGGTGCAATAAAACTGTAACGCTTAATCAAAGCTACTTAACCCAAGCTGATTTCTATTGTGAGAACACCCTTGAGATCAGAAAACAAATGTTCTGATAGGTAAAGTGTTCATATAATCGAAATTATAGTTAAGGAGAATAATGGGCCATTGAGTTGTTCTTGTAACATGTTAGAATTCCCCATAACACAATAATGGACTTTAGCAGTAAATAGAGATGTTTATATTATTTGCAATGAGGAGAAAACTGTCGGCTTTAAACATATAGAGCCCATGAAAATGGTTATCGCACTGCTCCAATTTCTCTCTATTGCTCTTACAGTCCCAGTGAATGTGCTGCAATTGCAGGCTTTAGCTGTCTATAAACTTGCATAGAAATTCTGTTCGCTGTTGCCTATGTGCTGTTATTGTTGCTGTTAAGTAATCACATTACTATTCAATGTTAAAGCAGCAGTTCAAGCTGCCGTTTAAAAAAAAAAAAAAAATCCCCTTTAATACAGTATGTGCATAAATACAATCTACACACTGACAAGTGATTAGCTAAGTTGCCGATCGATCCGTTCTCCTCTGATCGATCGGCGAAGATTCGGCTCGGGGGTTCACTAAAAGGATGTCAGTGCAGCAGAGGAGGACCCAAGATGCAAAGTTCTGTGGGGAAGGTCATGTGGCCAGGCAGTCACCAGATACAATTGGTGCACTGCTAGAAAGAGGGCAGTGCTCAAAAAGGGGGGTGCCAGAGCCTGTTTCAGAAGAGGAAGGGGATGTGACTTTGTAAATAGTTGCTATAGGATCCAAAAATGCTCGTTACATTATAATACATTAAAAATCTCTTTATTTTTTTTTTAATGCTACAAGTATTTTCTCATAGTACAGAACCGATTTATAAAAAAAAACAAACACATATAGGATATTGCTTGGTCTGCTGCTTTAAGAAGTATTGAAATATACCTGTTGAAAACCAAGTTCTTGTTTCCTAATGGACAATGTGGTATAAAAGTACGCTTTGGAGCAGTTGTGATCCTGGAGAAATCTGCATTCTTTGCAAGTAGTTTTACCCACATAAAAGGTATGTCCATACGTTGGCTTTCAGGACAGATCATGGTATTGTATTGTGTGTCTTTATTTATATAGCGCGAAAAGTGTACTCAGCGCTTCACAAACAATACAGTACAGGGAATTATAATAATACAATAAGCACAGCAAAATCAGACAATAGGAAAGGAAATCCCTGCCCCGAAGAGCTTACAATCTAATATTTACTGAACAGTTTTGCCTTAAGACACATTACAGCCTGTTCACTTCAATGGGTCATTAGGGCAATGTTTACTACGCAGTATTCTGGAAGAGGGAGAGAGTAGCATGGTGGAGAGAATGACATGGTGGGGAGAGAGTGGCATGGTGGGGACAGAGTGGCATGGTGGGAACAGAGTGGCATGGTGGGGACAGAGTGGCATGGTGGGGAGAGAGTGGCATGTTGGGGAGAGAGAATGGCGTGGTGAGAGAATGGCGTGGTGGGGAGAGAGTGGCATGGTGGTGAGAGAATGGCATGGTGGTGAGAGAATGGCATGGTGGGGAGAGAATGGCATGGTGGGGAGAGAATGGCATGGTGGTGAGAGAATGGCATGGTGGGGAGAGAATGGCATGGTAGAGAGAGAATGGCATGGTAGAGAGAGAATGGCATGTTGGGGAGAGAGTGGCATGGGGACAGAGAATGGCATGGTAGAGAGAGAGTGGCATGTTGGGGAGAGAGTGGCATGGGGACAGAGAATGTCATGGTAGAGAGAGAGTGGCATGTTGGGGAGAGAGTGGCATGGGGAGAGAGAATGGTGTGGTGAGAGAATGGCATGTTGGGGAGAGAATGGCATGTTGGGGAGAGAATGGCATGGTGGTGAGAGAATGGCATGGTAGTGAGAGAATGGCATGGTGGGGAGAGAATAGCATGGTGGGGAGAGAATGGCATGGTGGTGAGAGAATGGCATGGTGGGGAGAGAATAGCATGGTGGGGACAGAGTGGCATGGTGGTGAGAGAATGGCATGGTGGTGAGAGAATGGCATGGTGGGGAGAGAATGGCATGGTGGGGAGAGAATGGCATGGTAGTGAGAGAATGGCATGGTAGTGAGAGAATGGCATGGTAGTGAGAGAATGGCATGGTGGTGAGAGAATGGCATGGTAGTGAGAGAATGGCATGGTGGGGTGATCTCCCCCTAACCACAGGTAGAGGCGGTCCAGAATAAGAGGGGGCTGTCGAATCTGAATTTGAGGCATAAATGTGTTTAGTTTAGTTTGAATCCTTGATTCGAACACATGGCCCGCACTAAACCATACCGTGTGTCCCGGGCAGTTTGGGTTCGGAAAATCTGGACACCCCCCTCCCCAGGTTCAGGGGTCTTTGGATTTTGAATTTGAGAATGTGCAAAATCCTAAGTGAAAATCAATGATTGGTATTGCTGACCCAATAAAAGTTAGAACTACATGTGTAGAAGTCAGTTTTGAAATAGCACTGTAATGTAGGCATAGAAAATAGCGTGAGATGTCTCCTGAACAAGCACAAAGCACTTATGAGTAAAGGAGTCATTTGGCATCTTTCATCACTGTAGGGATCCATGAAATGTTACTGTAATGGAATAAATAATGTATTTAGTGATTATGTAACTTAGCGAACAATGTCTAGTTTCTTAGAAACATTCCCATTAGGTAATATGATGTGATACAGATTTTTCTACATACTTGTAGCTCCTATTTACATAATTCATGGGTTCTTAATCAATCCAAGGGAATCTCTGATAATACACATTGCAAATTAAAACCATCTTATTGCTCTCGTTATTTATTAGCTGGCGTAATACATGTTCAAATTCAGCCCAGTGAATAATGTTAGCCATAATAGGTCATTTACTTCTATTCATTGGCAGTAATAAAAACATACAATTGGATGCGGAAACATTGCTATTTCTTGCTTGAAGTGCAATTTCATGTGGTGAGGAAAACATGTTAATACAAATGCAAAGTGGTACAGGAATTTAGTCCTCAAAGGACCGGTGGCATTAAATGTATTCTGACAAGAAGGGGCAGCAGAAAGGAAACATTTATCTCCATAAAGTCATTAAATTTACAGAGAAGCATCACACTCTTCCAGCAATCTGCTCACTCCATTAAAAGCAGCTCAGTGGAACGGCCTCAGACATTTTCTGCTGCCTTAATTTTTGTTGATACCAAAAAAAAAAGAAAAACCCGCAGTTGGCGGTACATCTTATTTCCCCCCTCTCTCAAAAATCAGCTTTAAAATGTAGCATTAGGATGAAAACAAAATGCGCGCAAACGGTGAGAAGCATTATTATCTGTGACCATTATTATGTTAATGTGTTTTTATTTTAAAGCAGCGGTGCATGGCAGTGTGACTTATTACATTTCCCATAAACTATGGACAATAAACCTTCCCTTGGTAATAAAGGATTGCAGCAGGTTGTGGGATTATCAAAGCAAACTTCAATTCATAGTCACCGGAAACGTACGGTAGGTTATTGGTTCTAGTTTTAAAATGCACCCAATCACCGTGGTCTAGGCATATGAAACGCCTTATTTTAGCTTTAAGACTACGGTACAGTTGTACTCTATCGTAGATCTAGCCACATCACAAAACTAACCCAAGATATCAACCCATGGTATTTGCATCTGTTTATAGTAGAGAGAGAGTGGCATGGTGGGGAGATAGTGGCTATCCCTTCTTCAGCAAAGGTGGCTCAATCAGTGGCACAGACTGGGGCAATGATTTAGTCACCTGTGCTGAAGCAGGGATATCCCTAATACCTGACCTGTTGGTGGCCCTAGAGGACTGGAGTTGTCCGCCCCTGCAATAATACAAGAATAAACAATCCATAATATTTGCGACTTACAGCATAAACCACCCAAACTATGTAAACCCCTCGGGTTCTATATATCCGTGTAGAGAAAAGTGTGTTTACATGCACTGCTCCATTTTCTGGAGTAGAGTAGTGATGGGAAAATCATTCGCAGACATTCGATTTCGCTACAAATGTGGCGTTTATTCGCCGGCTTGAATATTCCCATCTCAATCTCCAATCGGGCACATTCGCTTCTTAAAAAAAAATTCAATACACCTTTTTGATCTATTTACTCTTGTGTGCTGTCTCTTTTTTTTTGCCGAACTTCTGTCTGGTAACATTACCTATCCAAGCCTTATGTGACAAGCACCAACTTCTACTATATATGAATTTGTACGAGCGAAGAATTTGTGCATGGTGCCCCCCCGTGAAGGTGCAAATGTCTGTATTAGGGGCCATGTGTGTGGGCATTCACAATCGAATCGGATAAAATTAATCGAAAATCGAATATTCATTGTAATATTCGCCAGTAGAATGGTATGACATTCGAAAGTAAGAACAGTTTCTTGCATCTGACGCCCTATGTTAGACTTGTGCCACTTCAGTTGTGAAGGATTTGGGGGGCCTATAAAGGGCAAAAAGAATGGTGCGGAGAGACGCAGAATATGATACATCTCATTATAATCTATGCATCATGTAACTCCCCCCAACTCCTCCTACTGACTCTCCCCAAGGTGCAAGCTGGGGCAGAGACGCAGAATGTGATGCATCTCATTATAATCTGTGCACCATGTAACTCCTCCCCAACTCCTTCTACTGACTCTCCCCAAGGTGCAAGCTGGGGCAGAGACGCAGAATGTGATGCATCTCATTATAATCTGTGCACCATGTAACTCCTCCCCAACTCCTCCTACTGACTCTCCCCAAGGTGCAAGCTGGGGCAGAGACGCAGAATGTGATGCATCTCATTATAATCTGTGCACCATGTAACTCCCCCCAACTCCTCCTACTGACTCTCCCCAAGGTGCAAACTGGGACAGAGATGCAGAAGGTGATGCATCTCATTATAATCTGCGCACCATGTAACTCCTCCCCAACTCCTTCTACTGACTCTCCCCAAGGTGCAAGCTGGGGCAGAGACGCAGAATGTGATGCATCTCATTATAATCTGTGCACCATGTAACTCCTCCCCAACTCCTCCTACTGACTCTCCCCAAGGTGCAAGCTGGGGCAGAGACGCAGAATGTGATGCATCTCATTATAATCTGTGCACCATGTAACTCCCCCCAACTCCTCGTACTGACTCTGCCCATGGAGCAAGCTGGGGCAGAATGGGGGAAATTGGAGCAAAATGCTTTGATACATAAGTGCAGGGTGAAAATGCCCCCGTTTTCCACCAAAATTGCCTTGTTACAGTACATAGATCTTCTAAAGTAACCCTGAACAGCAATTACCATTGTAACACATTATCCTCAAAACGTAACTATACATCTCTAAACTTTTGCATTTCCCTAAATCACACCCCAAACTGTATGTTTAACCTAGCACTATCCCCAATCATCTTAGTGACCCTAAACAGAAATTCTAAGCAAACCCTAACCAGAACCCTAAATCATATTTCCAGTCTTAATCTAAACCTTAATCTAAAAGTCTAAAATGAATTCTTAGATCAGTTTTACATTTTAAGATTAGCTCCGTCTCAATCCGGGAAATGTTTTGGATCTCACCAATATAATAGTTTATCATGCCACTTAATCAGCCATAGATTTGCAATTGAATTCAATTATTTGGGAGCTCAACCGTGAAATGGAGTGGTTCAACCATGGAACTTACTCTGCTTCTAGCTGTGACTCTTATCCTACTTGTCGCGATTTTAGTGTTTGAATTGTCGCAGTTGAACTCTCCTAGAATAAAAATCCTGATGCATTTTATAGGACTGGAATGGTGAATCGAGTCAACTAAAACTCCAAATACAAATGGTTTATTTCATCATTTTTGTTATCCATGATCTGAATATCCAACTGCAATGTAAAGAACCCCTGACGAAGCCCCTGTGTGCGAAACACTTAGGGTTATGGTCCAGACACTCTACTTTGATAGAACTGAGCCAGAAAGAATTAGCCACCCCCTCGAACGGCAGACGCCAGAATCTAGAGGACAGAGAGCAGCAAAGCTGTCTTTTGAAGTTGGTGCCAAAAGTGACGGAGGCAAAGACGCGCAAGACTGTCTCTCTCCCGGGATTCGGTGCAGGACGCCAACATCGGAGGAACAGCAGCGCGGGTATCTGCTTGGAGCACCAGCGAGTTCTTCGTGATACACTAGTTCCTGTGGCCGCGCTATTTCACGCCTGTGTTTACTCACATGTAAGTGAGCGATATTATTTTTATACTTGTACCAATACATTTTTTCTTATACAGGCTGTGCTTGTCTGTTTTTTTTCTTTTCATGTAATGTAAAGAAATTTAACTTACCCCCTTTGGTTAGTTTTCATCTTCCAATTATTTCAATGGCTCTGTTTTAATCGGAAATCTGCATACACCGAGTCAGAGAAATTAGGATGCTTACAGCTAAAACAAATGTTTAGTCTAAGAATTTTCTGAAGTATAATTTAGGTGGAAGATGCATGTTTCAGCCATTCTGTTTGCTTATCATCATACTTTTGCTTATTCTCATTCACACGGTCATGTCCAGTGTGGGACACATGTTTAAACTACTTATACTATATATATACACAGACAAATGAAGTATGGTGGTCCAGGCCGCAGCATCAACTTTATTCCCCAATTACTTTAACATCAATACCCTCCCTCGCCTCCCAGCCAAGAGGTAAAAACCAATTGTACAATTAAAACAAGCTCAGCCTTCCAGCCTAGAGCATCCACATTAAATAAACTGGGAAGAGCTTAACCAAAATACCGACATGCCGATTTGAAACATCAAATTTACTCTGAAACCCAAATAGCATTAATGCTCTCTCGATACTCTGTTGGTTCCCCAAATTAAAAATATAACGGGTGATATCTGATAAATTAACTGAAATCTGCTGTATAAAGGTTGATACCTCTATTCTTCAAATCAATATGCCTAATTGCTAAATTTCCCTAAGTGATTAGGAACACTGCATACGCCCTGTTTTTTTTGTTGTTTTTTTTACAACTTTCTAATGATTTTAAACCCTTCAAAACTATCTATTTAAAATGAGGAACTACCTCTGACCATATAATTAAGAAATTGGGGAATAATTAAATTAATTTGCGCAAAATTCTTTTTAATTTGATGTTTTATAATTCCAACGTTTGCATTTCCTCTAATTCAGGTGTGGTCAACTCCAGTCATCAAAGACCATCAACAGGTCAGGTTTTCAGGATATCCCTGCTTCAGCACAGGTGGCTCAATTAGTGGCTCAGTCAGGGCTATCCTGAAAACTTGACCCTCCACTTAAGGACTGGAGTTGGCCACCCCTGCTTTAACTCAGTACCTCCTACATGTAACACAATAACTTCTGGGTCCTTATAAATACTTTTGATGTCTAATAGCCGTGGAATAACATCTATCCATCTCAAACCCTTCTAACCAAACCACTCAATCAGTTGTCACCTCACTTTTAGATAATCACCAAATTTGTATCATATGGATGAATTACCGCTCTCAATTTAATCAAAACACAAACCTGGTCTAATATAACGTTTATAACACTAGGAATCCCACCGACCAATTTCCGTAATCATTTGCTCAGCCGCTCCCGCACCTATTCTCAAAGAATCAGAACTGAAGTCACCCTTATTAAAACCCAACCGCTTAATACTTAACTGTAAAACTTAATGGAACCCCTCTATTTTACTTTAGAATGACACCTGCTGGTAAAGGGGGGGACGGGAATCTGCTCCCTTATTTCTTAACCAACACATGGCCGTAGGTCAGACACATGGAAACATACCACAGTGATGTAAATAGCACAAGGATATTTCTAATCTCATTATCGCTAGGCACCAAGATAGCAATATGATCCCCAATGTATGATCCCTATACTAAATATATGTAAATAGAACAACATCATCATGAACCAAAAACTACTGTAACAATTTGGCCTCAACTCAAAATACTTTTTTAATTACTAAAACTGGACAGATAGGACCCTTCTAATTTAAATAAAGACACAAAAATTCCCGTACCCGTGCGCTCCGTCTTCGACCTGTGAAACCAGCACCCACTTCATTAACTTGCCCATCTCGATATCCCAAACCCCTCACCCTGTTTAGTCGCTGACACGAGCTCACCCGCAATGCTGCAGGGAACGCCAAAATAAAAAAAAAAGCAGCTTCAAAAGCAGAATTACAACCCTCGTTGATTACTTTACATAAGTGAAGAAGAATTTCAGGAACAATAGACTCCTTATGATCTTTGACACAACTACCTTTCCAATGACCCCTAACAAGCTAACTAACAACAAAAGACTTCGAAACATCCTTGTTACCATATAATTGACTAAAAAAGGAAACACCTGCTAACATTTTACCCAAAACTAAAGCTGAATTACCTTCTTGAATTTCTTTAACAACAAAACTCAAGAATATTCCCTCAGTAGGGTTATCCACCTTCACAACACTCTGTAGAATTATCCACCTTCACAACACTCAGTAGGGTTATCCACCTTCACAACACTCAGTAGGGTTATCCACCTTCATAACACTCAGTAGAGTTATCCACCTTCACAACACTCAGTAGGGTTATCCACCTTCACAACACTCAGTAGGGTTATCCACTTCACAACACTTAGTAGAGTTATCCACCTTCACAACACTCAGTAGGGTTATCCACCTTCACAACACTCAGTAGGGTTATCCACCTTCACAACACTCAGTAGGGTTATCCACCTTCACAACACTTAGTAGAGTTATCCACCTTCACAACACTTAGTAGAGTTATCCACCTTCACAACACTTAGTAGGGTTATCCACCTTCACAACACTCAGTAGGGTTATCCACCTTCACAACACTCAGTAGAGTTATCCACCTTCACAACACTCAGTAGGGTTATCCACCTTCACAACACTCAGTACAGTTATCCACCTTCACAACACTTAGTAGAGTTAACCCCCTTCACAACACTCAGTAGAAATATCCACCTTCACAACACTCAGTAGAGTTAACCACCTTCACAACACTCAGTAGAGTTATCCACCTTCACAACACTCAGTAGAGTTAATCACCTTCACAACACTCAATAGAGTTATCCACCTTCACAACACTCAGTAGAGTTAATCACCTTCACAACACTCAGTAGAGTTATCCACCTTCACAACACTCAATAGAGTTATCCACCTTCACAACACTCTGTAGAGTTATCCACCTTCAACACACTCAGTAGAGTTAACCACCTTCACAACACTCAGTATAGTTATCCACCTTCACAACACTCTGTAGAGTTATCCACCTTCACAACACTCAGTAGGGTTATCCACCTTCACAACACTCAGTAGGGTTATCCACCTTCACAACACTCAGTAGGGTTATCCACCTTCACAACACTCAGTAGAGTTACCATAACTGTTCCATGTAGCTGGTGCTATCAATCTTTTAACCAACTCCCTTCACTTATGCCATCACTAAATCCCACAAGTAAGCTGTAGTAACAAAGGAGGGAGAGGGAGAAGGGGGTATGATACCTTCTATTAGACCAACAAGTAGTTGTTATGTTACAAGCTTTTGAACCTCTCAGGGTCCTGCATCGTGTATGGCAGAAATAAAGAACCAATATAATATATAGTGTATGTAAGAGGGATATCTGGTTACAATGGATGTTGAGAGGAAGTGAGGAATAAGATAAGGTAGAAACAGTTAGTTTAGTGTGAAAATTAGCAGTAGAGGCATAAAAGGCTTTAGTGTGTGTGTGTGTGTGTGTGTGTGTGTGTGTGTGTGTGTGTGTGTGTGTGTGTGTGTGTGTGTGTGTGTGTGTGTGTGTGTGTGTGTGTGTGTGTGTGTGTGTGTGTGTGTGTGTGTACGTACTATAACTATTTTAATGTCTGGTTATCTATATAAAGAATTTTACCAGGGAGAAGTGCATATAAACATGCATACACACTCGCATATACATATAATGCACAAAAATGTATCCCAAATCTTGAGATCTTCTTTTAAGTCCGTAGACAACCAAACGTGTTGTTGAGGGCAAGTAACTCCTTCCAAACACCTGGCAGAAAGTCTCCCAATGGGCATCACTCTACAACTGCAATTGAAATGACCCAATAAAGCTGGTAAGTCCTTAAACTTAATTTTATGGACAGATAATGCCAAATTCAATAACAAACGTAATTTTAGAACTTTTTCAATAGGCAACCTAAACCCCATTAACTCTGAATTATTACAGTTATTACAGTTATTACTGTAACTGGTCCTACAGTTTTTTCCCCTTGTTAAAGGAATGCCAAACCACTGAAACGTTTGCAACAAGTTAAAGCAGTGGTGCGCAAACTGGGGGGGCGCAACCCCCAGGGGGGGCGCGAGACTGAGTGCGAGGGGGTGCCCGGTTTCCAGAGGCCCCACGCATTTCCCGAAGGCACTTAAACTAAGTCCTTTAAGTCCCCTTTATTAATTGGGTGGCACTTCTCTGCACTTTTTCCAGTTCCGTTATTTCTTAGCGAGTCTCCTCCGTTAATTGTGATACTTTAAATATGTTAAATATGCAAATCCTTCAACTCAGCCTGAGAACTCCCAAGGTTCAAAATACTAACGAAACCAAGGTCTTCTCCAACTCTTCTTGTGTGGTGGTTTACGCTTTTGACACGGAGCATTTTTGGAAGATGGTCAGCATGTGTACGAGGGAAGAACTTGGACCTCTCTGGAGAAGGGAGCAGTGTGGAGTGGAGGAATGAGAGCAGTAATGAACTTCTGATGACCGAAAGGGTTCTTGGTCTCTGTCTTCTCGTAGTAAAAAAAGGTGAAAAGTACTATTAAAAAGAAAACTCGGTCAGTACTTCATGCCTATTATGCCTACCAAAAAACCTATATATAATATTAATCTCTGGCAATATATTAGATTTTAATTTCATTAGGTGAAATTTGTGAGCCATCTTTGATTTAACAGACATTGTATGCGTTTCAGCTCTCTCTTTGAATTTTTAATTAAACAGCTCCTTGTATTTATGGTAATCATCAAAATATCTTTGAACAAACCAGAACAGTTTACTGCATCTGAAATGCAACTGTACCCTGGAGAAATATAGCTTAATTTAATCTCCAGGCCAAAATGGTTAGTCACAGGAGTGCAGGGAATTGGTTTAATTTGAATAGGCCACTCTGGTCAGAAGGAATGAATCGTGTTTAGAATATGCAGATATGTTTAACTCGAATGAGGAGTGAAGCTGCCAAGAACACAATTCAGCAAGAGATGTGTCACATCCAGCAGACTGCTGGGTCCAGAAGTGGTTCGTTCTTGTTGTATACAGCTGAGTGTAGAGCAGTGGTGCTCAACTCCAGTCCTCAAACCCCCAACAGCTCAGGTTTTGAGGATATCCCTGCTTCAGCACAGGTGGCTCAATCAGTGGCTCAGTCAAAGTGGTTAAGCAGGGATATCCTGAAAACCTGATCTGTTCGGGGGGAGGGGGTAGAGGGGGGAGGGGGAGAGGCGGAGGGGGGTCTGGAGTTGAGCACCCCTGGTATACAGGATAAAAATGTCTAGTAATCGAAAGAGAAAATATCCAACTTCAAAAGAGCATTTCATGTTTTACCATAAATTGGGATTTGAGTGCCACTAACACTATTTAAATTGATTTATTTCCACATTGCCATGTAAAATACCTGAAATTGGGTTAGTTACACACATATATTCACTAGAAAAGTCATCATAGCCACATCTGTATTCCTTCAATGTTCTTCTGCACCGATTTTATAAAGAAGTGACATTTCTTATAGACATGCTTCTCCCCCCCAGCACCGTGTAATAAAGATGAAGTGTTGATTCATGTATTTGCTACACTTTGAGAAACTGTAGAAGAAACTGTCAAGATTGGTACTTCATCTAAACATTATCTTAATCTAACATTTGTTTTATTACTGTAATTATCTAACTAGACCTTCACATTTCCCTGCACTTTGGGTGTGTTTATTGTCCATATAGGATGTTGGTTTTGTATATACTAACGCTAAGGACAGTGCTATTGAATTGAGACATTTTTCCGAGCCACCATACAGCTGTTTCTCTCTCTGGTTTAGTATCATAATTGTGGTGCCTTTTTTAACTACTGCTCCATTGTCACTGGGTTATTTTAATAGGTTTGGTGATGGTTGATCCTCTGCAATAAACACCTTCAAATTGCAGAGAAATCCCGGCAAGTCCTGGTATTACTACTTTCTGCTATCTCCTGCAGGGGTGGCCAACTCCAGTCTTCAAGGGCCACCAACTGGCCAGGTTTTCAGGGTATCCCTGCTTCAGCACAGGCAGCTCAATCAGTGACGCACTCAATGACTGAGCCACCTGTGCTGAAGCAGTGATATCCTGAAAATCTGGCCTGTTGGATGGCCCTTGAGGACTGGAGTTTGTCATCCTTGGATTAGATCAGGGGTGCACACACTTTCTGTGCTGCGCCCTCCTGCCTGCCCAGCCCCAGTACTCACACCCCCCTCTACCTAGAAACCGGCGTCAAATAACGCTGCAGCGTCATGTGATGTCACGTGACCCCACAGAGTCATTTGACGCGCATTGCCATGGCGACATGGCGTCAAATAACATCATGGGGTCATGTGATGTCACGTCTCCTGGAGCCAAGGTAAGTAAGTTACAGAGGCCTCACGCGCTCTCCGACATTTAATTTAAATGCTTTAGGGAAGAGCGCGGGCCCTCTGTAACTGCCGCGCCCCCCCCAAAAAAAAAATCTTGCATGCCCCCCAGTTTGTGCAACCCTGGATTAGATGATTCAGAGATGGAGGTAGACCATTAGAGAAGCAAGTATCCACTCTAACGAAAAAACAACAGATCACTATTTCAAAGCTGGATGACGCCGAAATAGATCGTGTTGCAGCAATTTAATAATTGTGGGTCTGCCAGAGGAAATAAAAGGCCCATTATTACAAGACTTCCTAGCAACACATTTACCCTGATAGCTGAGGATAGACGAGGAGACTCAGTTCTCTGCTAACAGGTGATTTTATACTTTCACAAAGTTTGAGTGCATTCTTAATATTTGTTTTGATCATATTACATAAAGGATTAATGCCATGTCGGGGCCCCCTTTTTGTTTTTTGAGGTTTTTCATTCATAGAAGAGGAGAAACTACCGTTGGTGACAGAGAGGGCCCATAGATTAGCCCCACCCCGTTGTCAATATGAAACAAGGCCCAGAGTGGTCACTCTAAAGCTGTCGGCCTTCCAGGATAAAATCCATATATGGAGAGCATACAGGAAACAGCTAAAATATGAAGATGTTAAGCTGCTTTTATTCCAGGACTTTCCAGCAGAGGTGGCAAGAAGGGGTCCCCTGGCGGATTGGCCTATCGGGCGTTCAAGCTTGCCCTGGTGAGCCTGTGCTGTGGGCCGGTCTGCCGGTGATAATACATCTGTTCCAGTGGCTCCCCCTAGTAGCGGCAGTCGGCGGATCTCAAGTTTACCATGCAGCAAGCCCGGTGGCTCCCCATGCAGCCGGCGGTCACAGCAATCCTCTCCCTCCTTCTGTCGGTGCTGGAACTTGGGTCCAACTTCCACCCGACCGGAGGGAACGGCGGAGTCCTCAGACTGGTGCAGGACCGGATCAGCACTGAGGAGACCTCCTCATCTCACTGATCTGAGCCCAGTGGTTACAGAGGTCCCACGCTCTCCCTCACAACAATTAAACTGATTGCCGGGGGGAGGGTGCGGGGCCTCTGTAAGTGTCTTCTCCAGAGCAGCATCTTCTACTGCAGCATCGTGTAGTCATGGTGACCTGACATCTAACGACACCGCGACATCACATGGCGACGCCTTAACATCATGTCACATGGCGATGCATCGCCACAACAATGCGAAGTGACATGAAGCCACATCACAGGAGGAGGAGGGCCGGTATGAGAAAACATGCTCGGGACGATATTTGTCTCCATCCGCCCCTGAGGGACTAATCTACAATTTGCACAGATCTAATTGTCCCTGATCTATCCAGAGAAGCTATGGATCTTTACAAATGCAGGACCGGAGGAATTAGATTCTCCAAAAGAGGCTGAACTATTTATGACTCTGCAGAAGGATCAAGTATAGGAAAGTCTGATAACAGCCACCGCAAGTTCCAGAAGGATCAACTTTTTGGGGGGCCTTTGTTGTCATCACCGTAAATAGGGGAAAAAAGAAAATTTTGGATTGCTGGGACATGGAATCATAAAAGAGGGAGATGTGTTTCTCGGTTTGAGCATATCACTCCCATTTTACGTGATTTTCACCAGCTTCCAGTGATCTTCTGGGTTCGGTTCAAGTTGACCATTATGGCCTTTAAAACCTTACAAGGTCAAGGGCCTGCCTATCTGCAGTCTCATTTGAAGCAGCAGAGGGATAGTGGCTATGATCTCAGGTCCTCAAGGGAGGTCCTTCTCGTGTGCAGCTTCTGCGGTCTGGAACTCGTTACCTCCAGTGCTCAGGTTTATATCTACTTTACCACTGTTTCGGGCTCGGTGTAAGACTTACCTCTTACTTCTGGCTTTTCCTGTCTAACAAAACAATTGTGTATAATTTGAATGTGTTCTTTAACTGTAATGTATTGCGATGCCCCCTTATGTGGAGGCGTGCTTTTACTAAAAAAATAAATGATGATGATGATGATGATGCGAAGAAGAATGGAACACTTAAGTATTATTATTATGTCCGGTTACAACATGTTATCTTATTTAAGAAAATAAAGTTAATTCACAAAGACTGCAAAAAATATGTCAAAAGATGTTAGGTGAGGGGGAGGAAGTTCAGTATTAAAAAAAAAATCAAAGATTTGCATTATTCATAATTATCAATATGTGTTAACATTATTTAAAGGGATACTGAAGCAAACGTATAGAGGAGGAAGGTGTGAGAGAGCTCATAAAACCAGTTAAAGGAGCTAAAGTTAGGGATAACTGAGCTCAACAGATTCGGAAGTTAGAAAGAACTTGTAAACCAATTCAATGTTTAATGTATTTGTAGCTGCAAAGAAAAGAAGCGCAGAAAAGAACCTCCTATTGGGAAGTATGTCTTTACAAAGATACAATCACTGCAATAAAACGCCAAAATGGGCACTCACGTGTCTTAGTAAGTGCGAATAAGTAGAGAAAAACCTGTCTCCTCTGTTCCGCGTCCTGATCTCAGCACACCTCCGTCCGTCTTTGACTCGCCTCTCCACAAGTCTCAGCCTCAGACCTTCCGAACCGTGTCCTGGTGGCATCACTGGGGACCCCGGATGCTCCTGTTGGCCAAAATAAACCTATCCGAGGGTGTGTTTCTTGGTTAAATTAAAGCTGTAATTGTGGAGTTCAATTGGTGCACAACAACTTTTCTCCAATTCGACCCATCTCCGTAAGCTTGGGTCTGTGTGCCATTGGAAAATCTGCCCTAATTGGGCTGCTTTATAGTAGGCCAACAAGCAGGGCACCGCTAATCCTCCGCCTGTTGTAGGACGTTTTAATATTCCTTTCTTGATTCTTGGGTTTTTCCCGTTCCAAATAAATTTCATAATTTTTGACTGGAGGGAGAGGATGTCTGCCTGTACTAAAGGAATAGGGAGGCTCTGGAAGAGATATAACATCTTTGGGAGGAGATTCATTTTCACGCTATGTATCCTCCCAATCCATGATATGCTCCCTTTCATCCAGGTTCGTAGATCCTCCCCCAGCGTCTTTATGATCTTGGGGAAATTTGCATTATATAGTGTTTTGTACTCCCTTGTGAGATACACCCCTAAATATTTGATGGCGGAGGGTTGCCATTTGAATTGAAAATTGAGGTCAATCAGTTTTTCGACTTCTTTTGGTAAATTAATATTGAGGGCTTCAGATTTGGACTGATTGATTTTAAATCCCGAAATTTGGTTGAATTTACCCAGTATGTTAAATACATTAGGGAGAGAGGTGAGGGGTTTGGTTAGTGTGAGTATGACATCATCCGCATAAAGAGCGGCTTTGTGCATTTGGTCTCCCAGTGGGATACCAGAGATATCTGGGCTATTTCTGATATGTGCCGCCAAAGGCTCAATACATAAAGCGAACAATAAAGGTGACAGCGGGCATCCCTGACGAGTTCCGCTTTTAATTTCGAATTGTTCTGATGGGGACCCTTGATATCTCACTCTTGCCGTGGGGTTTTTGTATAGCGCCAAGATGGCCTGCAGGAGGCGTCCTTCGAAGCCAAATGCTCTTAGTGTTTCCGCTAAGTAGGGCCAGTCTATTCTATCGAAGGCTTTCTCAGCGTCTAGACTTAACACCATGGAGTGAATTTTTCTTTTTTGGGCCAGATCAATTAGGTCAATGATTCTCCTGGTGTTATCTGCCGCTTGTCTACCTCCGATAAAACCTACTTGATCTGTGTGTATTAACCCGGGAAGAACGCTACCCACCCTGTTGGCTATAAGTTTAGAATATATTTTGAGGTCTGAATTAATCAGTGAAATGGGCCGGTAGCTCTTACAGTCTGCCGGGTCCTTTCCGGGTTTATGGATCACTGTTATTGAAGCTTGGAGCATTTGTGCTGGGAATGAGGCCCCTGCTAAGATTTCGTTGAATAGCTTCAACATATGAGGAGCTAGGATTTTTAAATATTTCTTATAATATAAATTCGAGAAGCCATCTGGCCCTGGGGCTTTAGCTGGTTTTAGCGCTTTTATGACCCCAGAGAGTTCCTCCATCGTGAAATCCGACTGGAGTGCCTCCCTATCGCCTCTCTTCAGACTGGGTAAATGTGCCTCTTTCAAGAAGGTCTTAAGGTCTTCTTTTGTTTTGGGGTTATGGGTCACCTTATCTCCGTTATATAGTGCTTCGTAATATTTTTTAAATTCTCCCGCAATGTTTGCTGGGATGGATGTAAGGTCCCCATTTTGGTTCCGAATCGCGTGAATGTGGTTATTTGGGGGCTTATTTTTTAGCTTATTGGCAAGTAGTGTGTCAGGCTTGTTGGCTTTTTCAAAAAATTTCCGCTTAGACCAGGCCAATTCCTTCTCAGCCTGGGCGGAGAGGAGGAGGTTAAGACTTGTTTTGGTGGCTAGTATTTGAGTCAATGTGTGGGCTTTTTTGTCTTTTTTGTGAAGAGAGGAAAGCTTCGCTAGCTGGTCCTCTAGCTTCAAGATTTTACTCTCTCTTTCCTTTTTTCGTCTAGCGGCCAGGTTCATAATGACCCCCCTGAGGGTAGCCTTATGGGCCTCCCACAGTGTAGAGTGTGTGGCCACGCTCCCCTCATTTTCCTCAAAATATTGTGAAATTTTTTGCTCAATTTCTAGCTGTAGAGCTGGGATTTTCAGCAGAATTTCGTTTAGTTTCCAGTTCGCTCTGGGTCTGTCTAGTGGGATTAGTGTGCATCGCAGCTCTATAGATGCATGGTCAGACCATGAAATATCATGGATCTCGGTATGAGAGACCCCAGGGACCATTCTGTTAGATACAAGGAAGTAATCTATCCTACTATATGTGTCGTGTGGGTGTGAGTAGAAGGTGTATTCTTTCTGTCTCTGATGTTGTTCTCTCCAGATATCGAGTAGCTGACAGTCGCGTATTCCCTGTTTGAGTGTTAGTACGTCGGGTCTGTGTGTATTTTTAGTAGCTGTACATCTGTCAAGGTCTCAATCTAGTGCCCATTGCAGTTCCGCAAACCTGTATGAAAAATTCATCAAGAAACATAAAATAATTATGTTTCAAGATGTACCTGATGGAATCTATAATAAATTGGCTATTGAGGGGATGCAGAGTGGCATCGTTCAATAAAAAAGATTGAACAGAGGAGGGTCTGAATGCTGTTCAATCTTTTTTATTGAACGATGCCACTCTGCATCCCCTCAATAGCCAATTTATTATAGATTCCATCAGGTACATCTTGAAACATAATTATTTTATGTTTCTTGATGAATTTTTCATACAGGTTTGCGGAACTGCAATGGGCACTAGATTTGCCCCTAGTTTCGCAAACCTGTATATGGGAAGATGGGAAGATGAATGTATATTTAACAACAACCCGTTCAAGGCAAATATTATTATATGGCGCCGTTTCATAGATGACGTCTTGTGCATATGGGACGGCGACCAGTGCTCTATCGGCCAATTTTTGCAGTATTTAAATAATAATAATAAAAACCTCATTTTCACACATGTAGAGCATGAGACACAAATACACTTCCTGGATCTCAACCTTATGGCGTCAGCAGAAGGAAAGGTGGTAACAAAAACATATTTTAAGGAGGTTGATTGCAACAACCTCCTTGTTGCCACAAGTAATCACAAAAAAACGTGGATATCAAATATCCCCAGTGGCCAATATTATAGGTTGAAGAAAAATTGTAGCACGGAAGTAGATTTTGAGGAACAAGCTGAGAAACTGACCCAAAGGTTTTTAGAGAGGGGTTATCGTCTAGAGAAATTAAAAACAGATCTGGAGAAAATAAGAAAACTTGATAGAAAAAATATGCTATTAACAAATTCCAAAAAAAGCAAAACCCCCCAGGAGGGTGAGGGGAAATGCAACGTTTCTTTTATCACTAATTTTAACTCAATGACGGGGCAAATTGAGAAAATTGTAAGAAAACATTGGTCTATATTATCAAATGATTTGCTGCTGGGTGCTCACCTCTCGAAATTCCCAAAATTCATCTATAGAAGAGCAAAAAATTTAAAAAATACACTATCCCCAAGTGACATAAAACAAATTGAATGTCCTAGTGGGGACGATAAATGGTTAAGTACTAAACCAATTGGGAATTTCAAGTGTGGGAAGTGCTCAGTTTGCAAATATTTGCACCCAGAGAGAAAGACTTTTAAATGTATCAATGGAGAAACACATGGTATTAATGATTTTACATACTGTAACACTGACCATGTTGTTTATTTATTGGAGTGTCCATGTGGCCTTTTATATGTGGGACGCACCAAACGCCCATTGAAAGTGCGCATACAAGAACACTTGCGCAACATTAAAATAGGTTTTATGAAGCATAGTCTTTCTAAGCACTATGCACAATCCCATAAATGTGATCCCTCCTCTCTATTATTTAAAGGTATTAAGCACGTACCCAAAAACAGGAGAGGGGGTGACAGAGTAAAAGAACTTTCCAGGCAGGAAACCTTCTGGATACACAAGCTAAATACTCTGTATCCAGGGGGTTTAAATGAAGATATAGACATTTGGTCCCTGTATTAAGTTTATACATTATTTTTCTGTGTTCCCAACCATATTTTACTTGTCTATATATATTTTTTAGTATATATATTTTTTAGCATTTTTTAGCAATTTAAGGGATTTTTTTCATAAGTAACAGATTTTTAACTTTTGTCTCTTTGTCCTTTTAGTTTATTTCATAGGACATGCCTTTTTAATATGTACTAGGATTGATTACATCACCTTAATGCTCCCCTATTAGTGATCGGTTTTGCAGACTTTTCATGTTTCCTATTTCAGTTGGATGGTGATATTTATTGCCCATTAGAGTAACCTCCCTGGTCTATATGGCCACTAATGCACTCATGTACGTTTTTTATTATGTGTAACACTGTTTTCTCTCTTTTAGTCTCATCAATCGCGTGTGGTTAGCTATGTTTGTTGTTAATAAAGTTTTTGTGATGTTTATGTTATGTTGCTATTAGCTACCAGTGACGCGCGAAACCGGGACTATTAACCCGCCCCCATTACTTTCCCATTGGCTGTGAGAGTTGATAGCCTAGCCAATGAGGTACGATCGTGTAGTATTTATAACTGATCCGGAACCACTTCAATTTATATCCCTGATGAAGAAACGTTTTCGTTTCGAAACGCGTTGGATGACTGGACAAGAGCTCAACCTCTAATTTATTACCCCACCATCTGAGCTGATCGAGTGTGAACGGCGCGATTACCAGCGCTCCCCCCCCGTGGTGACGTCATCGACCCGGAAGTGCTTCTGCACAGAGGGGAGTGAGAGGACCCGGCCGGTGTGGAGCTGTGCTCTGGCAAAGGACTGCAAGTGGCAGCAGCAGCTTTGGACTCGTGCTCTTGGGGAAAAAGAACTTATTAGAGGCGATCTACTTACCTACTTACCAATAGGATCCTGTATCCGAGACACCAGCGCCATAACCCTTGAGAGGATACTCCTTCCGGTTTCCTGAGGCGTTGGGTAACATTATCCCTAACTGCATTTATTTATCTATATTGATGTACGCACATTACCTACCCTAATTTATTGTACCTTTATTATATTGTTTTATGCACTATGAGCGTTGTGCGCTGTGTCTTTTTTTGTCTTTATCTGTTAGTTTAGGGGGTTTCTGAGCCCCCCCTCCATCGCAGCTGCAGACGCTCCGCTCAAGGTTATGTTCTTAACACTTATTATCACGTCACTTAATTAGTTAGCTGCGCACTTTATTTTCTTTTCACTCATACATATGGGTAACCTTGACCTGAAAAAGAGAAATTAGACCTATATAAACTGGAAATTTTCAATTTTCTTAATCAAACCTGGGACAATGATTAATTAAATAATGAAGTTCACAGAGAAGATCTGGTATTATTCAGGGAAACGGCAAAAGCGGTATTAAGAGGGGCTTTGATAGCAAGTATAAATAAAGAATTAAATCAAGATTATATTATCTTATTATCTATTCTCTCACAGGAAAGAAAACAAGTATATTTAGACAAAAAGAGAGAATTTTAAGTAGTACTTCAAAAGAAGAAGGATATATTCAGTTCATATCAAAGCTATAAATGCTATAAATTGGGCAAGAAGATGGGCAAATTGTTATCTAACCTACTCAAAGGGGGTAGATACAAACCGGAGTAGGTAACATTGCTGCAGTGCTGATCATGATGGTATCTGTTGATTGGAGGTTAGTGGCCCCTACTCCCAGGGTTTAAACTCACCCCACCCCACTTTTTAAGTAGCAGATTTTTCCATGTGCAGGACAGGTCCACTGAGGCCATTCTCCCTCCAGCAGAGGCACATTAGATTTTCACAGGTAGTGTTAGGACCTGATACTGGTCATGCCGTGAAGTGGCTGCAGGCTTATAACGCTTTAGCCAAAGGGTTTAACATAATGACCCTTACTCATGAGAATACTAACTATGAAGTATTTAACTATTAGAGCTTCCTGGGATTGTGTGTTTATTATATATATATATCACAATTATTAAGGTTATGGTGGGTAAAAAAAGTGACAAAAACCCTCCACAGTAAAGCATAAAGCAACTGCAAATATTACTGTATGTTCATCTGCATGTCTTAGACAGGTCTGCAACCCTGTCTTTCCCCATTATCGCCCAGCATACAGCACTTCCACTGCAGCAAGGGATTCTGGGAAATGACATGCAAATGAGCACTCAGTGCCACCTTTTGTCTCAAGCTCGTATTACACAAGCAAATCCTCAAGCCAATGCATGCTGTTTTAAACACAGCTTTTAGACAGAGTCTGGGATGAGATGCAAAGCCATTAAACCCACTCACAGACATGTTTGAACCTTGATGGGTATCATCAGTGTGAGGTTGGTCTAATGCTAAGATGGTTTTGAGACTATAGACTAGGTAATCACCACAATTATTAAGGTTATGGTGGGTAAACAAAATGACAAAACCCCTCCACAGTAAAGCATAAAGCAACTGCAAATATTACTGTATGCTCATTTGCATGTCTTAGACAGGTCTGCAACTATATATATATATATATATATATATATATATATATATATATATATATATATTATATAGGTGTGTGTGTGTGTGTAACAACCTTGATAGGATACAGCTATGTATTCATGCTCCTGTCTGGTGTATGCTGCTGGTAATCAACCAATTACTGAGAGCAGCAGCAGGACTACAACTCCCAGAAGACCCTGCTGCTGAGATAGGGACACATAACTTTGCACCCAGGACTATAGGCAGAGATGAGTGAGAGAGAGTGGAGCATGAGGGCTACAGAGACCCAAGTAATAGCAGACCCTGTCTCAGAAAGCTTCCACAGTCTACTGGACGTCTACACGAGCAGCAACCAACTCGGTTGCGGGAGTTGTGAGTAATTAAAGAGAGGATCCTCATCACAGACAAGGGTACAGAAGTCTTTGGGAGGAGACAGGCCTGCTACATTAACACACTAACCATAAGAGCTCCAACGTTGTGCCGGCACCTACACACGGGCCCTTATAACACAGGGTCATGGGGACTCTGGAGACATTGACACACAACTGCGCAGCGCTTTATAAGTATTGGGACTATATATATGATCCTCCCATAGAGGATCACATTTATGTCTATATACATGTGGTTATTGGGGTTTGATATAAATAAGTTTTGGTTATTCACAGCCCGCTGTTGTGTGCTTTTGTCTGACCTTCAGCCCGTGCTTAGCTAGTGGGATATCACTGGTCATAACGGGTACTAGGACGTGGGCCCTCGCCTTCTCATATAGAAGTCATTCTGAGGGTAATATCATGGGGTTTTATATCTGTGTATATATATATATATATATATATTAATATATACTGTAGCTTTAAATCATCCACATTGTAGCGTTCTAAACAATTGTCTTTAATGCTTGATCTCCCCGTGTGTATGAGACAGGTTTGCTAACATTTGATGGTGACCACAGTATTTTCATGAAACTGCCATTTAGTCTTCTTCACGCTCCGAAAATACTTCTTTTACCTGAGGCAACCAAGCAGGCGCAGTGAACTAATGAAATAACAATACACTAACAGCATGCCAATTACAGATTAACAGAGAGCAATCAGCAATTTCAGATTATCTCAAGACAATCTAATGAACCACAGTGATCATGAATTGCATTAATTACAGCAAAGGAGCAACCCCAACAACACTTAGATTTTTCTTAATTATAGTGTCTAATAAGTAAACCATAAAGCATTTGCCTTGTGAGAGATCTAGAAACACACATGAAAACATGCTGATAACATTGACTAAATTGATCCAAACTGGGTTCTAAATTACCAGTTCCAATTTACCATCCTAATAGTGTTCGCACATAATCCAATATTTTTTAAGATACTTCTGCATATATTTACCTTGAAGAATATCATAGGTTATTACTAGGGTTGCCAGATGTCCAGGATTGAACCGGACTGCCTGTGTTTGGACACTGTCCTGTAAATTAGAGGTAATACTGGACATGTTGCTAAGGGGCTGGGCAGCTTCCTCCATCCTGATTGGCTGCCGCTGGGTAATGCAGGCAATCAGGAGGGGTTGTCAGGAGCCCTGGTGGGTGGGGCCAATGAGAGGAGGAAACAGCATGGAGTGGAGAGGGGTGTGTATGTGGTGTGTGTGTGTCTCGAGCACGTCGCTCCTTTCACATTGTGTCAAGTATTCTTGGAGAACCACCTGGCAACCCTAGTTGTTACACATGTCAAATACAGAGTCATCTGGGTTTACTAGATTAAAGAGCATATTATAAACCCCCCAAAAAACACCACTCTGTAAATGAATACCTTGGAAATATAACACTGCATTGAAACCTTTCAGCATTTCCTCTATTATTAATTTATTTTCATCTTTTAAGCATGTTTGTGATTGCGATGCCAACAATAACGATTATCTTAAGACAAGTGACTATATGGCTCATTATTATTTTTGAGAGTTGCAGTAACAGAATAAAAAAAATAATTGCTTAAATTCTAAACAGTGACATTTCGGAGCCCTGTTTAACTGAATTTTATCTTCTAGCTTTTCTTTTGCCAAACAGGCTGCACATACAATAAATATTTAATAGGAATTCCCTAGCAGGCTCAATTCAGGGCCCACATCGTCTCATTACCTTGTCTTGGAATAGTATCCTCACTGTCACTTGCTTAATTATGCTAAGAAAGAGCTGATATGTGTGGCTGTTGGGATCAAAAAGTAATTAAATTGACTTGGCAAGAGTTTGGGTATCTCATTATAATTCTCGTTTAGCACTTTTAATGGACTTTGTTTTCAGGAACAACTGATTGGGAGGGAGATACATGTATTCCACTAAGTATACCCCAGAAAGGCAAAATAAAACAAATATACAGACAGAACCAAAGAAATGTAATGTAAATATGATATATATATATATATATATATATATATATATATATATATATATACACAATAGGTGAGCGCACACTCCTAGTAGCATTGAAAATATAAACAATTTAATAAAAATTAGATAAATTGTGACCATGAATGCACAGGGAAAACTTGATTGAAATGCAAAATAAAATGGATACTGGTGGGTGCTGTATCCTGGGTGAAATTGGAGGAATAAACCTTGAGGGTTAATAAACTCTCCGTGTGTGTGTCTTTAGGTGTACTCCTAGGAAGATGCTGTAAATTGTAGAAGTCTCTGACTTTAGCCCATATATGGACCGTTCCAATAATAGATGGTATAATGTACTCCTGACAATGTGAGCCTAATATATGCTGATTCGGGAGTAACGCTTGGTTGCGCACCCATCAGCTAAAGGCTAAGTGTCCCGGAGAGAAAGAAGCAGACTGTTGTGGGCAATATGAATGCAGAGTTACCTGGTTGGTAATGGTGGAGAGTCGGAACCTGCGTCCTTTAGCCGTGGTAATCCTGTAAGGTTCCATGAGCAGGAACGGCTATAATCCACCGGTTTACCACACCGTTCCCACAATCCCCCAAACTGAAAGCAGCAGCCAGAAACTAATCAACGTCCCGTAGGACGTTGTATAAAGTCCTGGGCCCACCGGCAACACTGGATCCCTGAGTGGCCCTATTGAATTATCTTATTCAAGGCATACCTAACAGAGACCGCAAACTCTCTCTTCATGTCCTGTCGGCTGCGAGATGTGGCAAGCGGCCACATGGAAGAAACCATCCCCGGGCCTTCAAGTGGTAATAGAGAGAGTATGTCAGACTTTAAGCTTTGAAAAAATGACAGCGACACTTAATAGGGTTGCCAGGTGGCTTCTCCAAATATACTGGACACAATGGTGAAAGGTGCGATGTGCTCGAGACACAAACGCACCTGACCTCTCTCCGCTCCATGGTGTTTCCTCCTTGGCCCCAACCTCAGGCTCATGACACCTCATCCTAATTAGCTGCATTACCCAGCAGCAGCCAATCAGGATGGAAGAAGTTGCCCAGTCCCCTATCAACAGCCCTGCTCTTTCCCTGCCAGGTGGGCTCCCCAAAAATACTCGACATCCGTTATTATAAAATACTCGACTTCAGTTATTATAAAATACTCGACTTCAGTTATTATTTTCGTTTTCTAATTATTATTTCTTATTATTATTATTTATTATTATATATGTATTTTAAACAATTGTCATGCTTTATGCTATTATAGCATTTTCACTGTTTTTTTGAGGTTTATTTGGTAAAAAAAATCCTTCACCAAAACCAACCAAAGCAAGTTCCATCAAAACCAAGTCCAAAACAAGAAAAGAAAATGTAGCACCAGAAAAAAAAACATTGAGTGAAAGTGCCTCTTCTTACTTTAAAACCCTTCAAGATGTTTGCTTTAAGTATAATTACATTTGGTTAAGGAAGCCAATTATATTAAATTGTTTACAAAATGCTTTGTTTGTGAGCTAACTGGAACTGCCTCTTTAAATGAACACAATAGACATAGACATGACCCATGTACAATAGTAGAAGTGGAAACAAAGCTTCAAAAGACGTATCCCTGTTGAATGTTAAAGTCATTTGACAATATTGTTAAAAAAAATAATGAGTTTTTAAATAACATAAGGACTAAGGAGTATAATGTCAGACTGTTTGATTATGTGCTTAGACAAGCCTACTTAATCTTTGCAGTTGTTTGATCAGTATTTATTTTAGTTAAATGTGTGCTCATGAATAATGTCCTGCTAATTCATACAAAGCAAATGTTAGATGGATATTTGCATTAAAAGCTTCTCTGTAAATATTTTCTGCTGGGGCACGAACAGACCCCTGATATACTTTCTGAGGGTTTTTCATTAAACTGCGATAGTGCCAATCGGGGCCCTCTCGCAGTTTAAGGAATTACACCCTACGAGTTTAAGATGACATGAAAACGATATATTTACATTTGTGATAAATTGCTATTGCTGCATTTACAAATATAATCTGGTAATAGCCTAAATAACTGAATTTTAGAACTTTACAAATGTCTATCAGACAGGAACTATATTTTATCTCTATAAGCAATATACATATACAATATAATATATATATACATATATCAAATAAAAAGATCACTTGTGAGCACATTCACATGTCTTAAGCAGGTCTGCAACCCTGCCTTTCACCATTATCCCCAGCATACAGTGCTTCCACTGCAGCAAGGGATTCTGGGAAATGACATGCAAATGAGCACACAATTTTAATAAACTAGGAATACATTGGGATGATGTTTTTGCAGGGAAAAATGTAGAAGATAAATGGGCAGTCTTTAAAACATTGTTAGAAAAGCACACTCATCAGTGTTATTAGTAATAATCAGCATGGATTTATGAAGGATAGATCATACCAAACTAACCTTATTTGTTTATTTGAGGCGGTAAGTAGGAATTTAGACCAGGGTAATGCAGTTGATAGGGTCTACTTAGATTTTGCAAAGCTTTTGATACGGTTCCACACAAAATTAAGCAAATTGGACTTCGAAAAAATATATGCACCTGGATTGAAAACTGGTTGAAGGACAGAGGATTTTCATAAATTGAACTTTTTCAGGTTGGGCTAAAGTCGTGCGTGGAGTACCTCAGGGATCGGTACTGGGACCCCTGCTTTTTAACTTGTTTATTAATGACCTTGAGGTTGGCATCGAGAGCAAAGTCTCCATCTTTGCTGATGATACTAAATTGTGTAAGGTAGTAAAATCAGAGCAGGATGTAATTTCTCTCCAGAAGGACTTGGAGAGACTGGAAATGTGGGCAGGTGAATGGCAGATGAGGTTTAATATAGATAAATGTAAGGTTATGCATTTGAGAAGAAAGAATAAACAGGCGACTTACAAATTAAATGGAGATATATTGGGGGAATCCTTGATTGAGAAGGATTAAGGAGTGCTTGTAGACAGCAGACTTAGCAATAGTGCCCAACGTCATGCAGTAGCTGTAAAGGCAAACAAGATCTTATCTTGCATCAAACGGGCAATGGGTGGAAGGGAAGTAAACATAATTATGTCCCTTTATAAAGCATTAGTAAGACCACACCTTGAATATGGAGTTCAATTTTGGGCACCACTCCTTAGAAAAGACATTATGGAACTAGAGAGAGTGCAGAGAAGATCCACCAAATGAATAAAGGGGATGGACAATCTAACTTTTGAGGAGAGGCTAGCTAAATTAGATTTATTTACATTAGAAAAGAGGCATCTAAGAGGGGTTTTGATAACTATATACAAATATATTTGGGCACAGTACAAGGAGCTTTCAAAATAACTATTCATCCCAAGGGCAGTACAAAGGACTCTGGGTCATCCCTTATGGTTGGAGGAAAGGAGATTTCACCAGCAACAAAGGAAAGGGTTCTTTATGGTAAGGGCAGTTAAAATGTGGAATTTATTACCCATGGAGACTGTGATGCCAGATACAATAGATTTGTTCAAAAAAAGGTTGGATATCTTTTTAGAAAGGAAAGGTATACAGGGATATGTCGAATAAGTAAACATGGGAATAATGTTGACCCAGGGAGTAATCCGATTGCCAATTCTTGGAGTCAGGAAGGAATTTATTTTTCCCCTTATGAGATATAGTTGGATGATATGACACTGGGGTTTTTTGTTTGCCTTCCTCTGGGTCAATTAGGAAGTATAGATCTAGTATAAAGTATCTGTTGTCTACATTTAGCATAGGTTGAACTTGATGGACGCATGTCTTTTTTCAACCTCATCTAGTATGTAACTATGTAACTATGTTATGGTAAGCTCACCCAGCAGGTTTGCTACAATGTACTGTATAAGTGCATGCACAGGCTTTATAATATACAGGGGACTCCGTCGGTTTGTTCAGCTGAAGTAGAATAAATATTGTATGGGACCAGTGTCCCATTTGTAAGGGAATCTCCTATCATAGAACAATTGTGACGGCCCTTTCTAAATAATCGCAACGATCCATAAACGTGGCTCAAAGCAACACCATCATTACTGTTTCCGATTTTGTATTTTACTTTTTAAACACCTATTTTCAGCCTAAATGTTAACTCATGGTGAGTGCACATGCCGTAGCAAACCACTTGTGCACTATTCAGGGTATCAGACTTATGGAATGAACTGTGGTTCATCTTTTAGTTTGCCACTCGATAGACACCGCAGCAAAATCTTAGCCTGTGTTACTAATCATCATTTGACTTGCACATCGTTCTGCGGCAGATGGTGTATTTGAGGCATTCAAAAAATAAAATCTAGCATCTTAATGCTGGGGCAGCTACATACATTATTTTTCCAAGCTGTAAATATTCTGAACTACAGTAAGTCATTTAAACCTACGGACCCTAATATATTAAATGTAACAGCATATGGCTCTGAAGGCATAGGAAGAAAATACATGTATGAGGATATCAAATGCCAATCTTTGGTGCAGCTTATTTATCTTAAGGGGGAGGTAGAGATATTTCACCTATAAACAAGAAACGTTCTGTTAAAATGCAGCAATGTAACTAAAGAGATCTGTATTTGCTTTCATCATGCAAGATGACTCGATGAGGGAAATCATTTCCTAGCCAGTTGTTTGACCGAGATAACATGGCTTTCATATCCTATTCATCTTGTTCTGTGAAGTTTAGCCACATATGGTTTTAATGGAAGACAGTTAGTTGGTTCCATATTAAATAGGAGCTTGAGGTCATCAACATTCCTTTTTTTAATTTGAGCTATTAAATAAAGCAGGTCTCAGGATGCATCAACCTTCATGTATAGGAGATTGGAGTTAAATAAAAGAAATGTAAAAAAAAAATAAGGTTTATGGCCGAACTGAGAAAAGAAAACTAAATGTCCCACTTGATTCAGACTTAGGGACCTATTCTAGTAGGGTTGAGAACCAACTCATCGAGGATTTTGAGCAGTTATCACCAAATTGTGCTAGGTAGCTATTCAGAAAGCCTCGATGAGTTCACCAAATCGGACAGGGACAGCAATTTTTTTGGAGATTTCTGGCTCCTGACCAAACGCACCGAGCGGGAGCTGGCAAAAAGCAACATAGCGCCATTTTTATAAAATCACGCTATTCTAGTAACCTTGATAAACTCATCACGCTCTGGAATCGCGATCTGAGAGCAGGACATATAATAGCATGTTCTTGTATAGCACTGCTAGTTTAATGTAGCGCTTTACAGAGACATTTTGCAGGCGCAGGTCCCTGCCCCGTGGAGCTTACAATCTATATTTTTTTTTGTGCCTGAGGCACAGGGAGATAAAGTGACTTGCCCAAGGTCACAAGGAGCCGACTCTGGGAATTGAACCAGGTTCCCCTGCTCCAAATTCAGTGCCAGTCAGTGTCGTTACTCACTGAGCCACACCTGCTCCATGAAGAAGACGAAAAAACGTAGAACAAAATGTATTTTTCCTGCATCGGATTGATGCCGGGAGTCTCCGGAGCTGATACAAATTAATATCAGCTCCGGAAATGCCCTGCTCCTGCACACTAGTATTAAAATTGCAATTAAAACCCTGCGATCTCCTGTGAGAGCTGTGCAGGGAGAGGCGGCTCTCACTGTCTAGGGAGATCTCCTGCGAGAGCTGTGCAGGGAGAGGTGGCTCCCTCTGTGCAGGGAGATCTCCTGTGAGAGCTGTGCAGGGAGAGGCGGCTCTCACTGTGCAGGGAGATCTCATGTGAGAGCTGTGCAGGGAGAGGCAGCTCTCACTGTGCAGGGATATCTCCTGTAAGAGCTGTGCAGGGAGAGGCGGCTCTCACTGTGCAGGGAGATCTCATGTGAGAGCTGTGCAGGGAGAGGCGGCTCTCACTGTGCAGGGAGATCTCCTGTGAGAGCTGCGCAGGGAGAGGCGGCTCTCTCTGTGCAGCTCAGACTGCGAGAAAATCGCAGGGGGAAGAACTTGGATATAACCTAGGATGACTTTCCTGCTACACCGTACGGTTTTGGCATTTTCCCAACTCACGGTTTGAGAGGGTTTCAGATTCTTTCTGAATAACGTGATAACTCAAATGACAAAACGTTCGGCGGGAACGCGCCAAACCTTGCGAGATAGCAACAAACTCCTCGAAGGTGCTAGAATGAGGCCCTTAGAATTTTATTAAATATGACAGGACTAGAATATCTTTAATAATTAGCTTATTTCAACAAAAATGTGTCAGCAAACATCCCTGTCTGTGCTAGTCATGGTGACTACTTTGTAGTATAAAATATAACATAACGAATTGGATATAGTAATACATTATTGTAATGAATAAAAAAAACTGTTACCAGTTATAGACTGTATACTGCTAGATTGATCACTATAATCTTGAGTCCAATTCCATCACGATTTCATTCCCTTCACCAGCTGTACAACTTCTAACCATCAACAAGAGCTGGGATGTTATGCTAAATACATGCTGAGCTGCCTTAGGATGTGTTCTGCCACACAAATTATAAGCAGCGTGCCACCTAACCTTCACATGTTGGCAATTTCCAAAATCCTTTTGAAATGCAGGACCCAATATACCTCCTGGAAAGCCAAGATATCTTCTACAGTGATACGTTTCAATTTGACACAAAATATGCAAAACACATATTGAAATGGCAACGTGTGATTTTTGTGAAGCCTTTGCCACACTAATGATATATAGCGATCAGAAGAGACAAGCACAAATAAATAGTCTATTTAATGGACATTTATCATCATCATCATTTATTTTGTAAGTAAATACAGGCCTCCGCTTAAGGGGGCATCGCAATACTTTGCAGTCAGTTTGAGAGCTACAATTACAATTTAGCACATATTCAGTTTATGCGACGGAAAACATTTTGGGCACTTTTTAATGTTTATTTTCATTTTGCACAGGATTTTTTAATGGGTTGCGCAACATAACCATCATGTTATTAATCAACTGGCGGACTTCCGTTCATATCCCTGATTGGCTGCAATTGCTTGACGAGTTTGCCTTTCATTGTGTAGGGCGTCGGTGGGCAACTGGTGGCCCGGGAGGGGGGCGAATATGGCCCTCGGGGGCATTCACCTGCGGCCCCCAACCACGCCCTCAACCACCTGCAGCCCCCAACCATGCCCCTAACCACCTGCGGCCCCCAACCACGCCCCCAACCACCTGCGGCCTCCAACCATGCCCCTAACCACCTGCGGCCCCCAACCATGCCCCTAACCACCTGCAGCCCCCAACCGTGCCCTCAACCACCTGCGGCCCCCAACCATGCCCCTAACCACCTGCGGCCAGAGCACGCGGGGGCAACTTGCTCTCTCTTTCTCTCCAGTGCACAAGGAGCCTGGAGAGAAAGAGCTTCTTCCTGCTCTCTTAGCTGCCCGTGACTGTTTCGCTTCTCTCCTGTGCTAATTACTAGTTCCCTACGTAAGAGGAGCGGGACAGTATTCACCAGGCTCCTGCATTACACAGCTGACTGTGGGTAATGTGCGGTCCTTTTGACAGGTTAAGTATATCATGAACCCCCCACCGGCTTAGAGGTGCTTGCTTGGTTTATGAGTTTATATAGAACACTCTGCCATATTCTTCTTGCCTTTTCCTGAGTACAGATGTTTGTTTGTTTCAGTTTTCCTTTTTAAAGAGCTGTGATTAAAAAATACACTCACACGCAGATAATACAGGATAAACATTTTCCGTCAGTTAACTCCTTCTTTTATTACGCAGTATTTCTGCACTTAGGTACTGGGATCCAGAGCCGGTTCCTAATTTGGCGAGGCTCGGTGCTGGGGGGGGGGGGACCGTGGGGGGGATTCTTACCTTCTCTCCGGCATCTCCTCCTGCTCCTCATCTCTGCATCATCGTCACGTTGCGGCGTCATGTGATGTGGCGGTGTCTTGTTGTCGTGGCAACGTGGCGTCACGTTGTCGTGGCGGCACGTCGTCGCTATCAGAAGATGCAGGAGGAAAAGTCGGAGAGAAGGAAAGAGTCATATTACAGAGCAATCCGTTTAAATGTTGCGGGGAAGAGCGTGGGGCTCCTGTAACCACGGGGTCTGACGGAACCGCCATCGAGGCAGCCCTGCCAGGACCTGTGCACTAAGATTATATTTGAGTTTTTCTTGCGCGTCAAAATGTTAGCGCTAATAAGAAGTACAAGTCTTCCCAAAATAGGCGTCGTATGTATGAAGGTCGCTATGTTACTTCATGCGTGTGACGCATAGTACCCTTTTTGAAAATAACGATGATACATTGCATTCTGTTGAACACCTGAGTGATACAGTTTTAATGAAAACAGAAGTGTGCATTTTTTATGTATAGCTAGTGTTAGAAAATTAATTATCAGCATCATATTATTTTAATAGCCATAGTGAAAAAATAATACATTTTGTTAACCTATATAATAAAACATCCATACATGGCAAGTACATTTTTGGTTGATACACAGCCACCATTCTGCGCTAGCAGTTTTCACAGTCTTTTTAAGGTTTACAAGTTGAACTTGGCGGCCGATTTTTGAAGCACTTCCTACTTTCTGCACAGAAACATTACTTTTTAGTACATTGTATTGTATTGTTTTGTCTTTATTTATATAGCGCCATTAATGTACATACCGCTTCACAGTAGAAATATGAATGGTAATCATATGAATAACAAATAATATAAATAACAGGTCATGAGAATAAGTGCTTCAGACATAGAAGTAACATTAAGGAAGAGGAGTCCCTGCTCCGAGGAGCTTACAATCTAATTGGTAGGTAGGGAGAACGTATAGAGACAGCAGGAGATAAAAGTTAAATCAAAGAATACGGTCGCTCCTCCTTCTGTTATTGTGCACCTCACGTCTGGAACAATCTACCGGAGACTCACAAAGCCGCCACCAGTCTAAGTTCTTTCAAGACTTCAGCTGTCTCACATTTTAATCTTTTCTGTAACGGCTCGGAGCAGGGCAGCCAACAAACAGTTAACACCTAGAGCACTAATTAGCCACCTGGGCTGTGTCCTTTAAAAACAGGCAACCTGTAGCCCAGTCTGTTGCTGTTGTTCTAAACTGTGACTAAGGTCTGTCGCCCAGTTATACTTTAAACTGTTGATCTTTGACTGAGGAAAAGCCGTGTTTTTTGTTGTTGCTGAACCTTGGCAAAATAAAAGCCTTCGTTTATTTCTCCAGACGTAGGTCTCATGTCATTAACCCTGCTGGCGTCACCTACCCTGCTACATATGATCATAACATATATTGTCTCTAACTGTCCATACAATGCCTGTAATTATATAACCTCTGTTCATATAATGTAACTATTATTTGTCATCATAACTCAGTGCCCAGGACATACTTGAAAATGAGAGGTAACTCTCAATGTATTATTTCCTGGTAACCCATTTTCGAAATAAAAAAATAAACATCTGTTTACCTGTACAGTCCATTTCTGTGTGGCAACAAAAATAATTTAAACTCAATTTAAAATGACATTTCCATGCTCCACTTTTGGACTAAATAAGCTTTTTGTCCCTCTGAGTTACAGCTGGAGATGTGCACATTTTTGGGGGACGGATTTGGATCTGCCTCGGATTGGCCAGTTCCTTTGGTCCGCGCATTTCCGCAAATCCGTCTCAAAAAGGGCGAATCGGCTTTGGGAAAAAAATTTTTTATCACTGATAGACCAATCCGCGGATTCCTCCATCTGTGGGAGGATTTAAAAAAAAAATCCTCGAACCGATTGCGGAATCTGCTGATTGAATTCTTGGCATCCGATTGTATCCAATGGCGGTTTTGGATTAATGAATCCGCACGAAACTGGAACAATCCGTAGACGGATTTTACACCGCAGAACGGGTTTTGACTGGAAAGCTCGGGAAATTCCCTGAATCGGATTTTGATGGTTTCGCCCGCCTCTAATTGCAGTAGGTACGGTATTATGTCCGGGGAACTAATAGATGGTCTAATTTACCATTTCACTGGTTATCCCAATTTACCAATGCTTAAATCCTATAGGTGCAATGGCTTTGCTACAAAATGATTGTTTTTAATTCTGTGTTTTTCTCTAAAACTTCATAAGAGGCAACGAGTGTGTGTTTTTTTTGTTTGTTTTTTTACCTGTTTGGTGTTGAAGCAGAATAGTTGAAACTGATCTTCCATTAAACATGCTTCTCTGCTGCAGGATAAATAGAAGGATATTTTATTCAGTGTTTTCAGTTTTATGTCTGACACTGCATACATTGACATCTGAGGACACGGAAATAGATAGTATCACACTGTTATTAAGCCTCCAAGGAGGCTGCAACGTAGTAATGAGGATTTCTTCTGCTGTATGTTGTAGTCTTTCTCAAGCCCTCTCTGCAAATAACAACTATTGTGTAACACTTGTGAGAAATGAAAGCAGACCGGCTGGAGCTTTGTACTGACTATACAATATTCCCCAGATGGGTGAAAAGACGGTTTATTCATTTTGAATGAAGAATAACTTGGATTTTACATGTGACTTTTGCTGCATGTGAAACTATTAGGAAAGACAGTATGAAAGCGTTAGTCACGGTTAAAGGGTGAATATCTGTAATACATTAAAATAAATTCACTTACTCAAGTAATTTCATTTGCAAACATTGTACTTATGTAAGGTAGTTAATTCGCCATTAATGTGTTACATGCCAATGCCTTCTCAGATATAAACAATATACTGTACGTCATGTATTTATTTGGTGTGTTATGCATTTTATCCATTTTAGGCGGTATTCTCTACTGCTATTCCCCAATTAATCATTAACGAATGCTACAGAATACAGCAAGGTTTAAAACTCCTCCAGAGCAGGGGTTCTCAACTCCAGTACTCAAGGGCCACCAACAGGTCAGGTATTTCAGGATGTCCCTGCTTCAGCACAGGTGGCTGTCTGAGTGGCTGATTGAGCCACCTGTGCTGAAGCAGGGATATCCTGAAATACCTGACCTGCTGGTGGCCCTTTAGTTTGAGTTTGGGACACTTTTTGACCCTACTATAGTGTCACAATAGCTTGTCTGGTTTGCCAACCTGCGTCCAACATTATTTTGCAAACTCAAAAATCAAACCAGTTTAAAGCATCAAAAAGTAGAAATCTGCTGTTTTAGGTGGATACTTTGGCTTTGCACTTCTTGCAGTAAGGCGAAGAAAGACATACTTGATGGGATCATTTTAGATGCCTATGACTCTGAGCAGGAGCGGCTCAGTGAGTCAAGACACTGAGTTTGAATCATGGGAACCTGGTTCAATTCCCTGTGTTGGCTCCTTGTGACCTTGGGCAAGTCACTTTATCTCCCTGTGCCCCAGGCACCAACATCATGGATTGTAAGCTCTACTGGGCAGGGACTGTCATTCAATATTCCTGTGTGCTCTAATTGTGAAGTGCTTTATCCCATTGGGAGGAGAATGCTCTATGAAATAAAGTTATTTATGTATTATTTTGGGGACTGTGTGGTGGGTGGTACCTGCAGGGACTCCTGGAGTGGTTTTGCTTTTGCTACACTCTGTATAGTTGATGGTTTCCATTTTACACATGGCATGTCTGGTTTACAAGAAACTTAAATCGGAAAAAAGAATGACTACATTATTTTACCTAAATTGCATTCAACAGCAAACCCTTTGTGCAAAATCTGCAGAATAAATGTGTCAGTTTTGGAACCTCATTATTGCCCACCTGGTTCCGTGTCATCACTAGATTTTGGTGACTTGTGGCTCTAATCCCAGTGCATTCTGGTTTATAATAGTCCTGAATTTCTATGGGTAATGGAACCCTGGGAAACCATAACCGGACTCTGATCTCTTGACATGGAAGATGGAACTAGGCTGGCAATGCTACACTTATGTTGGTGTCAAAATGCATTGGTATACTACGTTCACATTAAGAGGAGGCGCGAATGAGTTAGGTTGTATGTGTGTATTTATGTCTTTGTTTCTATAGCGCCGTTAATGCACATACACGTGACAATCATATCAATAACAAATACAAATAACAGATCATGGGGAGAAGAGCTTCAGACATAAAAGTACCATTTAGGAAAATGAGTCCCTTCTCCGAAGAGCTTACAATCTAATTGGTAGGTAGGAAGAACGTACAGAGACAGTAGGAGGGCGTTCTGGTAAGTGCGTCTGCAAGGGGCCAAGGTTTATGTATGAGGTCTATAATATCAGCCACGGGGCTGCTTACGGAAGTTACTTACAGATGTATCTATATCTGCATATTTGTTCACAACAAATGTTGCTTTCTCCCATGACCAATAGTCTGGTCAAGGCAGCGATGTTGGTTGGACTAACACATCAGTTCTTATAGGCGCAGAAATCTAGGAACCTTTAAGTCATAACAATGTGTTTTTGAGATTTCCCACTTCACTGCTCCATAAAAAAAAAAAGCTTCCAAGAAAAGTATTAACAGATGGCCTCCTGCTCGGTGAGGCTGTTAGCAGCGTACCAGATGGTGGCTAGAAAAGGAACATTAAACTTAAAATTTTAAACATGGAAGAAAAAAAAGGGGGAATATGGAGATTTCATTACAATGCACAGCAATAAATGGACTCTTCTAGTACAACCAGCTTTCTTTACCATCATAATATTTGCAGTCCTCGTGTGAGGAAACAGTAAATATCTCCATGTATGCAACTTGGCCAAATGTTTGGAACTTCCACCACCTAATCTTTCTTGAGCTGTGCTGGGCACGTGCCTTCTCGCCTGTGGAGATCCTTCTTTGTAAGGTGGGAAGATATAAAAACAATATATCTCCAGTCATTAAAGCTTATGTATCCCATTGGCAACTTGTAAAGCCATCAAAACTTGTTTATAAACCAGCAGAAGGGAGCAACCACTAACTTGAGTTTCTCCCCACAATAAAAGAGGAGATGGAATAATAATGTTTGCCAAAGGAATTCATTGGGAATTAAATCAATGAAAAGGGCTTTCGGCATTGAAGGACTATATATATATATAGGGATTTTTTGTACAAAACAAATGGGTGCCGGTACACGGGGAAATGGTGGATGGTGATCCCAGCTACACTGCTAGCACCCTGCTCCTAAAGATAAGTTATTTGTCCTACTCTTGCCCAATTAGAGTGCCCTGAACATCTTTTCGTTTTGTATATATATATATATATATATATATATATATATATATATATATATATCAGCTGAACCCCGTTATAACGTGGTGCTTGGGGTCCACCCGATGCGACCACATTATAACAGGGATCGCGGGGAAAAATGGCCGCCGCGATCCACGGTGTGTTCCACGCCCGCCCCCTACACTCTGTAATCCCGTCTGGGCTCCTGTTTGTGTGCGCGTGCGTGTGTCTTTTGCAGCAACAGCAAAATAAAAATGCTATTCGTCAGGAAAAGGCATTAACTGATTCATTGCAAATAGCCCAAGGTGGTCATCCTTCAAAATGGCAGCAAGATCATCCTCACCGGGAGCATGAGCCTTTTTAATAGGCCTCCACCACCTTATCCGGGCAATATTAAGGCCCTAAATGAATTTGTACACACATTGCAGTGCCAAACTAGAACAAAAACAATGGGGGTGGGAGGGGGGGTGGGCGAGGTTTTGTGACTCTTCCTTTTTGTGCCAGAGATAAAATGAAAACTTGAGGTGGCTGTTGTAGAATATATTATACCTGTCCTTTTTTGTGTATAGATGTCTTTGAGCAATAGTCATTTTATTGTAACCTTGTTTGTATACATAGATTATTTTGTAGGTATTGATCCCATTAAGTTTATCATGATGTGTTTTTTTTATTATAAATGTGCTCAAAATTATTTTTAGACAATTTTGAGATTTATATATATAGTAGGTTCGAGATGATTAAATCTCATGCACAACCTACATATACAAATCATTTTAAATATTGGACAAGCTATCATTGTTTGTAATACAATAGTTATCGTGTGTGTGTGTCGGCAGATCCTGGAGGTTTGGAAAAAACGGGAGCCATGCTCACACCGCGTTATTTGCGTATCTGTGTTGTAGTGGATCACGCTATAACAGGGTTGAGCTTACTTTAACTCAATGAGTGTTGGGCAGATCTAGTGTATACTTTTAGGAAGGACCTCCTACAGAAGAAGAAGGCCAGGGCGTGGCCAAAAAAGACAAGAAGACCCCGGAAGAGAGCCGCAGATAGAAGAAAGAAGAATACAGATGAAGATGGATTACAAATAGAAGACCCGTGGATTGTTTTGGATTTTTATTTTAATGTTTATTATTTTATGGTTTTTTATTTTATGGGTTCCTGTGCGTGGTGGATTGGTTCGAGAGTAAGCTGTTTAACGGGAGTCGGTGAGTGGGTCAAGTAATGGTAAGTGAACTAAAGAAATGTATTTGATTTAACTTGTTCTTTTTTTTAAAGCTTTTTTACATGTGTATTTATTTATTTTTGGTATATTATTTCTTGCCACTGTATGTATGTATGTATGTCTAGATCGATATATACATACAGGGTGAGAAATGATGTTGTTTTAAAAGCTTGATTTGCGGTGTTTTAAATTATTTTGGCTATGCTGCTATGCATAAATGTCTGTGTCATGTATTTTAAAATTAGATAGATATAATTTTTGCTATTGCATGGTGTACTTTAGGTCAGGGTGAGGCTTGCTTTTGTATATTGTATTATTTTTGCTACTTATATTTTGTCAGAGGATAACTTGTTCTGTTCAACGATTGAATTAGTTAATTGTTTAATTGTTAGGGATGGAATGTAAATTGTTTAGGGATTTAATTAATGAATGCTAATTGATTTATGGTTACTGGATTGGTTTAAATAGTATACTTGTTTGGATGTATTGGTATTTTGTTTGGAATATGTTATTGTTAACATTCATTTGCAGAATGTACATGGTGCATAGATTGTAAGCATGATGTATAGAATGTAAATGCAATGTTTTGAGTGGCATTTGAGGCTTTTAATTGGCATTTGAGGTTTTTGATTGGAAGATCAGATTGGATTATTAAAGGAAATTGATTTTATTGTAGTGTGTCTGTATGGAGAAGTGGTATTTGTAGTACAGCATGTTTTTGATAATCCTTCTACATTTATTTGTATATTGGTTCATCATGTGTGTGTGTGTGTATATATATTATATATACTATATATATAGTTGCATGATGAAGCCACTGTACAAATGAATGGGCGAAGGGTGGGTATCGGGCCAGTGTGGCTTAACCCCTTAATTACCTTTGCGGTTATTATCCGATAAGGTGTTTAAGGGTCTAATTGATATCTGAATGTAATTGCAATGTATTGGCTATGTATTTTGTGGGCAACGAAAGACAAGGATGTTTCTGGCGACGGGGGCTTCTTATTGATGAGGTCAGTAGTACTTTATTTATTTTAATATGCTAGTTAATGTGTTTAATAATGGGCAAATAATCTATTATCCCTATCTGGATAATAGTTATTTGGCACATTATTGTACTGTAGGTGTTGTGGGGGACGGGATGTATGTATTGAATGTATAGGCCAGGTTTATTTATTTTACATTCAGGGTTTGTTCCTTGGTTCTGCGTGAGACCTCTGGAGACCACCTGCGGTATCCTCGGGTATCTCACGGGTATCAGGCTGGTGGTTCCACGGGTGACACCTGCGGGGATGAACCGGTGGTCCCACATCTGTGGGGGCACCGCGGAGCCGTAGTCTGCGGGGAAGAACCGGTGGTCCCACATCCGTGGGGGCACCGCGGACCCATAGTGAGCACTCGTGAGTTCCCCAGACCCCCGTGAGAACCACCCAAGGCCCCGCAGACACCTGTGGGTCTGACCCGGGGCTCCCAGACATCCGCGGGCCTACCGTGGGGACACAATTGTGGCCCACGGTGACCCAAGGAGATAACCTGGGGGCCATGGTAGTTGGCGGGACCCACCAACAGGCCTCCAGAACCTGTGTGAAACATGTTGCTGGTACCCTGTAGGTCTGTCAGGTGACCCGCCAGCCCGCCGGGGACTCGCGTGGGGCTGGGGTATGAACCCTGTATGTAAAAGGATAAATCATGTATTTATGGGGGGGCACAGGGGGTGGGTAATGTATTTTATAAATAGAATGATGTTTAATGTGGGGCTGTGAATTTGTTTTTATTGTGGGTACTGGGGGTGGGGGGAGGGGGTATTATTGGCCCCAAGGGTATGTGGGTAGGCCTCCCTTGTGGGTAGTGGGTGAGGGTGGTTAGGCCTCACGGGCTGGGGGTTAGTGTGGGAGGGTATATAGGCCTCCCGAGTGGTGTGTGGGTGGGTTAACACCTGATGACTGTAGCGGTTAATAACCGCTATGGTGATTAAGGGGTTAGGGGACATTACATTGGATGTTTTTATTCTTGTGTCTGTTTTGCAGCATCGGAGGGGGCATGAGCAGGATGAAGATGAGGATGGCCTTCATCGTGGCAGCCGGACATGGGTGAGTGCTATATGTATTTAATATATTTATTGTTCATTATGTATTTAAAATGGGCACATTCACTATTATCCATTTGTGGATAATAGTAATTGTGCCCATTACTATATGTATGTGTTAGGGGGGGGTGGGTTATTTATTTATAAGTATGTATGTGTTTTGACATTAATTGGGGGGGTGCACATAATTGGTACTGCAGGCCTGCGGGTAGCACCCGAGGGCCCCCGCCAGCCTATAGTATCATTGGTGTGCATATATGTGTATGTTAGGGGGGTATAGGGTTTGTTGGGGTAATATATATATATTTATTTAGATATATTTATTTAGATATATTTATTTAGATATATTTATTTATTTATTTAGTGTGGGGCTGTTGTGTGTGTTTTTTTTTACGGTGCTTGTTTAGGGCTTGCGGGTGGGTAGCGGGAGGGCTTAACCCCTTCATGACTGTAGCGGTATTAACCGCTACGATCGTGAAGGGTTTAAGTGCACCCGTAAACTCCCGCAAGCCCTAAACAAGCAACAAGGGCCAAATACCCCCTTCATCCACCCCCGCTACCCACAATAAGCCTAGCACGGCGGGTTAGCCCCTTCATTGCCTTAGCGGTTAGCCGCTAAGGTAATGAAGTGGGCTATAAATGCATTTTTCCTGCCTAGGATGCTCCGGAGACCCCCGGCATCAATCACAGACAGGAAAAAGGCCTGATTTTTCCTAAGTGTCGACCTTGCCGATGCTTCTCTTCCACCAACTTGCCAACTTTAGTTGGCGGGCTGGATTGGCGTTAAATTCTCAATTCTGGAGTGCCGATCAGCAGCGAAAAGCTGATCGGGGCTACTAGAATACAGCCGATTTCAAAAAGTGCCGATAAGTGCCGAAAAGAGCTTATCGCCACCCGGCTGCCGATAAGTTTTTATCGGCAACCAAAATTGCCGATTTTTCCCACTTATCGGCGCTTACTGAATCGGGAAGGCAATTTTGGCGAAAAAATGGCGAAAAACGGCTTTTCGGCGCTTACTGCATAGAGCCCATAGTGTTCTTGACCATCTGAAACTTTGTGGATCACTGGTAGCCGGGTCTTTGGTGTACAAAAGCTGGACCCCACCCACATATTTTCATAACTTCAGAGGGAGGAAATTTGGCATACAGTCGAGAAATCCTCACTGCGTGTGTACAACAAACAGATCAGCGCACAGCAACAGGAACAAAAGCAAAAGACTGTGTTTCCAGGGTCCCCTGTAACTAACGATTTTTATATGTATTTCTAATACGATATTTTTTCTTTTGTTGCTGTGCGCTGATTTGTTTGTTGTATTCAAGGTTTTAACACCGGCTCTGCTATTTAAAACAGTAATATGGGTTCACTTTTTTTTTTTAATCTTTTTTTATTACAGGATTGAAGCAGGGGGTCTCTGGAGCATAACTGTGTTAATTTCAGCTCTGGGGACCCCCTTGCTTCACAAGAGATACTTACTTCTGTAGAGGGCACCGGTATCTCTCCAGAGTTTAAAGGCCCAGGTCACGCGGGCCAATAGGAAGCCGCACCGGATGACATCACTGTTTCCTATTGGCCAGCACAACGTGGGACATTTAAACTACCATTAGATTAAGGAATACAGTTTCTCTGCTATCAGGGATACTGGCACCGCTACGGAGGTTAGTATCTCTGGAAGCAGGGGGACACCGTAGTTGAAATTAACACTGTTCATCTCCGGAGATACCCCTGCTTCTTCAAACATGTAATAAAAAATAAAAACATTTTTTATTTTTAAACGTTAACTCGTATTGATGCTTTAAAACATTCCTTACCTCGTTCCTTGTAAATATCAAAACTCATATGCCAAAAAGATTCTGTAATTAATATACTGTTTGTACAGCCCTTTCTTCAATTGAGCTAGAGGTGTGGGCAGTTAACTATTATTTTATTGTTGACTTTCCTTTTTATTTATACATTTATTTTTTTTATTGGCCTTTTTAATCCATTCACACTGAGTCCCCTGGAACACATTGCTTTTTATTTGAAAGATTAAAGTCGTAACAGCATTATTATGGAATGATATTCTTCCCCATCCTATTTCACTATGATTGGGAGAGAAGTGTAATTATTTGAAAGTACCTTTAAATTAAAACCGTTATGAGCATATACCAATACATTTTCCCTCCTTTGCTGTACAATTATGTCTATAGCTATGCATAAAACCGTCAGAATTTAACCGCTGGAGCGAGAGACAGAAAAACATTTACTGTAACTACAACCTTGTTTCTCACAGCCCAAAGGATGTGAAACTGCACCTACTGTCATTTTCTTATAAACAGACTCACAAGACTCCATCCTATTTTGTGCTGGTCTGAGGACCCTATACGTGCGAAGAACAGTCATTAAAGTAGCAACTTTCTTCCAAGTGAACTGAAGATTGTATTGTATTGTATATCTTTATTTATATAGCGCCAAAAGTGTACTCAGCGCTTCACAAAGAATACAGTGCAGGGAATTATAATAATACAATAAGCGCAGCAAAATCAGATAATAGGAAAGGAAATCCCTGCCCCGAAGAGCTTACAATCTAAGAGGTTTGATGGGGAATTTACAGAGACAGCAGGTGAGGGAATAAGTGCTGTAGATGGCAGTGCTTGGTCACAATGGGTGGTAGGAGTGACTGAGTGTGGGACAGTAACCATGAGTGCAGACTATTGGGATGCTTGATTTGTGTAGATAGTGTACCGCTAACTGTGTGCTCTCTGGATTGTCACAAAATTAGGGGGTAATAAAGGGGCAGGTTTGCGGGTTTGAAATCTGGACTTTGCACACTTCAAAGCACGTTCAGAAGTCAAAGTTCGGCACAAACTGGGACAAGGGAAATTCGAGGCACAGCCCAAGAAAGGCTCATCCTTGGATTTTTTTTACATACACAATAGTGAACCATGTGTTATGTCCCTTCTGTGGGATTGTTTGTTATTCTTCCTTTCAACATCTCTGAGCTATTTAAAGTCTTCACTTTTTCCAGGGAGGAAGTGACTAATTGTTCACTGTAGTTCTTTTCTCTAAACCTGTTAACTGAGAGATCAGCCTCTATTAAGAAATCAGAATCCAGAATACAATTCCTTTTAACCCTGCGGTATTGCCCCGATGAAATATTGTTGATCCAATTGGGGTGATGCCCACTGCGTGCAGAGATTTCCAGTGCTGTCTACCACTTTGCTGCAATTTTTTTGTATAAATGGGACAACCCCCTTCATTAAAAAGTAAAAAAAACCATTTGGTTTTCCATCAACCACACTGCTAAAAAAACAATCCAAATTCGTTGTTATTGATATAGGTTAAAAACACATCCAACAGTCCTCTTGGCCCCATGGGGGTTCTTGTGCCAGACGTATTGATTCTACCACATGCCCATGTATAGATTTGAATATGATGGCGCAAAATTGTGTACCCATGGCTGTCCCACATTTCTGAATAAAAAAAAAATCCTTTCGGAAGATAAAATAATTATTAGACAATAAAATTTTTTAAATTGAATCTTCTAAAAATGACTGTTGCATGGGGAGTGGGGGGGAGGGTGCCAGATCTATTTAAAAATGGTTTAGTTGCGTCTGCCCTTTTCTTGTGTGGTATACATGTGTTCCGTGGCTGGACTTCACACGTCACCCGTAACATATCATGTTCCCATGAATATGTTAGCATCATCCTGATTAGGTGTATGCTGTCTTTTAGAAGGGATTCTAAACTGGCGACCAGTGGTTGTAAACAGTGCTCTACTTATTCAGACAGTGTAGACGTCAATGAGCCAATACGTTCAATTATGGGTCCTCCAGGTGGGTTCTGGGAGTTCTTGTGTATCTTGGGTAGATAATAGAAAGTAGCCGTTTGTGGTGACTCAATCATCAAGCGATGGGTCAGCACAGAGAGGTACCAGCACATTATTTAAAAGCGCTCTCCCGTTTATATACGCTAGAGATGCAATTGAGTGAAAGCACACAGCATTGCAACATGGTAAACAGTTTAATAAAGAACAACATTGATGATTTAGCATTTCTAATTTATAACCATAACATTAACTGCATAAATAAAATGATCACCGAAAATATAGTTCTTAGCCCTGTCTTGGGCACTTGCAACACAAGAAAGAATGCACCTGAATTGCTCACAGCTGTGATTAAACAGCCGTTCGTAGAGAGGTCATTATACATTAATATGTACATTTAAAATAGACCAGTGTTTCTCAACCTGGGCAGCACATCCCCCAAGGGAGATCTTGAAGGGGAGGCTGAGTATCACACTATCGCACGGGGGGCTTCCATGGATTTTAATAGAACGCTGGCATAATCACAGTTTAACAAATAACCCCCATAGAGAAAGTGACAGAGATGGAATGACAAACAGAAAGATAACCCAATGAATATACTTTCACCTATGAAGTTTTTTGAATGCTCAGACCCAAAATATCAGGACAACAGGCAAACCAATTGCTTATATGAAGGGGTAAAGGAGGGTGGGGAGCCGTGTTGGTCCTTTCTGCCATATAGTAACAAAGAAGGGAGAGGGAGTAGGGCGTGTGATACCTTTTATTGGACCAACAAGTAGTTGATCTGTTACAAGCTTTCCAACCTCTCAGGGTAGAAGTAAGACCTGATGAAGGACCCAGAGAGGTTAAAAATCTTGTAACAGATCAACTATGTGTTCGTCCAATAAAAGGCATCATACCCGCTACTCCCTCTCCCTCCTTGGTTACTACTTATGGGGGGCAATGTAAAAACTTGCGAACCCCTGATATAAGTCAAAAGTGTAAAACGTGGGTTCAGGTAGAGGGACTTCAAAACTTTCAAAGGTTCTTCTGTTTGTTTTGCTTAGTCTTCTATACATACATTTGTATCAGCAGATTTCTCCAGGTTAGACTCCGGCAGATCCAAACTGCACGGCTCTGCAAAATGTACAGAGGGAGTCAGCCGATGGTGATAGTTTTTCGCCCAGAACACATTGCAATAAAAAGGAAGTAAGAGATTTCAAAGTGTTTCTTATTGTTCTTTATGGCTGAAGAAATGGAAGTTGCATTTGAATAGCAAAGGAATACTCGTAATTTTAGTTAAACCTAACAAATGCTCCAACATAATTCAGCCTCAGAAGCTAGGTATGTGTTTTATACCCATCTAGCAGTAAGGGGTAAACTGCTTCCAAAATCTTAATGTGTTATGCGGGTTGAAACAGCTGTTACACTTTTCTTTGGGCTGTAATAGTTTCTGCATTCTATTACTCTGACAGTTTTGCCCAATTACACTCCAATTCACATCATTTTAGCTGCAGTGTACATCTTGCAGATTTTTTTTGTGAAAAGTGTTTGTTTGATTGTAAAGAAGTTTTCTGTTAGAATGATAATACATGGAATAAAGGCCGGCTATATGAGTTTGTAAAACTCAACGTCAACATTTTTAAAATGCACAGGTTATCTTGATATAATCTGTCATCTTCCGTGCACCCCAAAACTGGAACAACCTACCAGAGACTCTCACATCCACCACCAGTTTAAGTTCTTTCAAATCTAAGGCTGTCTCACACTTTAACCTGGTCTGTAACTGTTTCATACGCTCATAATATATATTTTCTTTAACTGTGCACGCAATGTCTTGTATATAATGTATACCCTGTTCATTTATGTAACTGTACTTGTAACCATGTACTATTTGTATTACTCTGTGCCCAGGACATACTTGAAAACGAGAGGTAACTCTCAATGTATTACTTCCTGGTAAAATATTTTATAAATAAATAAATAATCTTTCTTTCCACTATGCAGTGCTGCAAAATATGTTGGAGCCTTTCATATAAATGAGAAGAGAGACATATTTTAGTAGAGTACGGTGCCACACAGGGCTGGTCTTAAGGCGTGGCAGTCAGCTTGGACGACGCCAGGATCCAGCTTTCACCCGACCTGAGCCGGCGCCCCGCTCTCCGTCCTCCAGCTCCTCCCTCTGGTCGGAAGTTGGATCCCGACACCGACGGGAGGAGGGAGAAGAGGGAGCGCGGGGGGCCTCCGGACCAGCAGTGAGGTGGGCGTGGTCGTGGTCGTGTGCAAGCGCTATTACCTTCTCCACAGCGGTCTGCCTCCTGCAGCGTCACGTTGCCATGGCAATGTTTTGTCACATGACGTCATGCCACTGCCGGAGAAGGGCTGCTGGTCTAGGTAAGACCCGCTTTTATTTTACAGAGGGGGACCCGCTGCCAGCGTGCCGCCTTAGGCCCCCCAAAGCCTAAAGCCAGCCCTGTTAAAAACCTTGATGAAGTTAGCAGGATTAAATCATTTTTTTAAATGATAAGATGCAACTAAGTGATTAATTTGTTAAAAGATTTGGGATAAAAATGTAAAATGACACTGATATATTGGAAGCCAATTTGGGAGGAGCACAGGGTTTTTACATTGGCTTTCTTAATTACTTATACACCTCCTAATAGAGTCACAAACTCCCTGTGAAGAGACACCTGTAAACATACCTCACAAACCAGCTAATTTAAATATGCTAATTCAAATAATTAGAATATATTTTGCACATTTCACAGCTACCTATATCTCGCTCATTGGAATACAGTTTCAATCAGAATTGTCGAAACAGCTGTCTGTGAGCAGGTTTGCTAGCTGTGCACTTACTTACGTTAACCCAGGCTGAGCTGAAAGGTTCCATGTTAAAATGGACAAGAAGTAAAGAGTGACTAATGGAATGCTCATTTGCATGTCATTACCCAGAATCCCTGGCAGCAGTGCAAGCATTGTTTGCTAAGCAATAATGGGGAAAGACAGGGCTGCAGACGTCTGAGACATCCAAATGCACCACAAGTGATATTGTTCTAGATCACAAGTCTGAGAGAACGTTTTGTACAAAAAAAAAACACTTTGGCAAACTGAATGAACGTTGCACTTGTGTACTATTAAGTTGTGTTAAATGTGTGACCTGCCTTTAAACCTTTCAGGGTCTAGAAGCAGAGCAATGGGGGTTAAAACTGTTCCTGAATTGCATGTGGGTTATTCATTAAACTGCACTGAAACTTGCACTTAAGTCAATGGGAATTTCCAGGCGATAGCGCCCGAATAATGTAAATAAAAATACGCCAAAAAATCACTGGCAGACATCAACCAGTAGGGTTTTAGTCATTCAGTACAGCCGTGATCTTTGAGGTGTGCGTGCAAAGTTTGATCATTTTGCAGGTGTCGAATGTTTATAATGTGCCTGTTTTGCAAAAGTGTGCAGATGTTCTGAATATCCATAGCTGAGGTTAGAGAGAGAGAGAAAGTGACTCATAACAAGATAACCGAGGATTGCAATAGGGTTCAGTTCATCTGCTGTGACATTCCATCCACTGAAGCCACAATTCTACTGAAAGTGTGTGGGTTCGGTAGGCTCTGCATTGTCTTCTGCCTTCCTTAATGGCGAGCATTAGGTGAAACACAAAGTGTCAACCAAGGTCTATGTTATCTGGTTTCGGCCCACAATGCCGGACAATCAAAAGATGGGAAAACTCATTGTTCCCTAGAGGACGCAACAAGAAACAATAAAGACAGAGTGATAACACAAACCAGGTATACTGTAAGTGCAGCTGCAAAATAAAAGTAAGCAGTGCGCTTGCAGTAAATGAGGAGGTGGAGCTGACATGAGTTCAAATGGCGGGATACCAGCAGAGCCCCCTGCCTAAGGCTGACGTGGAGGTAAACTCTGGTGCCTGCCCAGTGGCTGTGAACGCTGCTTGGATAAGAGAGTGTACCAGCGCTATGGTGAAACCAGGAGTACTGCAACAGTCATACAGAGTGACTGTAACAGGTATATTCTTTAAACGGGATATTTAATAAAATATTTTCTTAAAAAGAGTAGTTTTCGTTATAAAAATACATTTAAAAAAGCAGTTCCCGGCCTCCCCCTTCCCTCTCCCCCTTATTATTTTTTATTATTGTTCAAAAATATTGCTGTTATATCTTTGGGTAATCGCGGACATATTGTATCTATAAATTTAGCCTAACCAAACTGTCTTTGGGCAGCCAGACATAATGAATATCGCCAATTGCAAATTCCCAGGTCTGTATGGTTTACCGCTGTTATTTTGTTTGTTTTTTTTAATGTAAATATTGCTTTCTGTCTTTGAATTTGTTCTAATTTATGTCATGCTGAAAAATTCAATAACAATCGATATGGAAAAAAAAGCAATACCCCACAAAAAGATCCTAAACATGGCAAAGGACCCCTTTAATGTGGCAATCCGTACTACTTTCTTGTGCTATAGTCTAACTTCCAGAAATATCCCTTTGTATACTGTACCTAGGACTTTCAACATTTAAATAAATGTTTTTCAGTGATATCACAGGCTAATAATACGTTTCTATCATGTAAAAATAAATGACACGCTGCATTAAGCCTTTAATTTCTGTAGTTTGAGTTCCTGCAACAGACAGTTGCATTTCTGCTATTAAAGCAGCAGCAGCAGCAGCAGCAGCAGCAGCAGCAGCAGCAGCAGCAGCAGCAGCAGCAGATTAAGCTGCCGTTTTTTTAAAAATAATTTTAAAAAAATCCATTCAAAATGTGCATCAATACAATCTACACACTGACAAGTGATTAGCTAAGCTGCAGATCGATCTGTTCTCCTGTGATCGATCAGCGAGGATGCGGCTCGGGGGTTAACTAAATGGCTGTCAGTGCAGCAGAAGAGGACCCAAGATACAAAGTTCTGTGGGGAAGATCATGTGACCAGGCAGTCACTAGATACAATTGGTGCACTGCTAGAGAGAGGGCAGGGCTCAAAAAGTGGTGAGTCAGAGCCTGTTTCAGAAGGGGACGGGGATGCGACTTTGTAAATTGTTGCTATAGGAACAAAAGATGCTCGTTACATTACAATACATTAAAAACTTATAAACAGACTCACAAGACCCCATCCTATTTTGTGCTGGTCTGAGGCCCCTATATAGTGCGAAGAACAGTCATTAAAGTAGCAACTTTCTTCCAAGTGAACAGAAGATTGTATTGTATTGTATGTCTTTATTTATATAGCGCCAAAAGTGTGCTCAGCGCTTCACAAAGAACAGGGAATTATAATAATACAACAAGTGCAGCAAAATCAGACAATAGGAAAGGAAATCCCTGCCCCGAAGAGCTTACAATCTAAGAGGTTTGATGGGGAATTTACAGAGACAGCAGGTGAGGGAATAAGTGCTGTAGATGGCAGTGCTTGGTCACAATGGGTGCTAGGAGTGACTGAGTGTGGGACAGTAACCATCTAAATTAACCATTGTAAATTGTTGCTATAGGAACAAAAGATGCTCGTTACATTACAATACATTAAAAATGTTTTTTTTTTTAAATGCTACAAGTATTTTCTCATAGTACAGAACTGATTTATTTAATAAAAAAAATGTAGGTTATGGCTTCCTCTGCAGATTTAAGGTTATGTATATAAATATATATATACATACCACCCTGAGGAAAGTCTCACTAAGGGACCGAAACGTTGGAATTTTGTGCCCTGTTTGTTTTCATTACAAACCTGTTTATCTGACTTACCTGAGTGCTGTCTTCTGATTTAGTGTGAACGGTAGCGTACATTTATCTATTGCTTATGGGGCGAGCACCTACCTTATCTGCTTACTATTGGAGCGCCGGCTGCTACATTCACTATAAAATATATAGACCCCACCATAGACCCCAAAACCCAATATAGTTAGGAGGGACTGCACCCCTCCAGTGTCACAGTCTGCACCTCTGCCCATGTGTGGGGGCAGTTAATGCCAGACAAAGGTAGCATTATGAATCCACACAATTACAATATAACTGATTACAAAGTTATATCAGTTAATACGGGTGCAGCATGTCCCCCTCCCCAGGTGTAGATGTGGAACATGTGTTCTCTTTGCGTGCAATCTGCTTGCAAGACTGACATTCCGGAAGCACAATGGTGAAACGGGTATTCTTTGGCCAGGTGCATTGTAACCACAAGGCAACCTCATGTGCAAGACTAGATTATTGTGATCAATACGTTATATGCAAACAGGATGCTCTGGTTGTTTTGTAGGACACGGTACTAATTCTACTCTGATAAGATTAACCCTTTTCCGTGGTAGACGGGATTTGCATGTGTTACCGGCCACACCACCTACTTGCCGTGGGAAGTCACTTATGACGTTATCATTGTTGATCTTTTGGGGTTCCCAACAGCAGTCCTCTAAGAGCCTTAACAGGGATATCCTCAGGGACAGGGGTGGCCAACTCCAGTCCTCAAGGGCAACAACAGGTCAGGTTTTCAGGAAATCCCTGCTTCAGCACAGGCGGCTCAATCCGTGGCTCAGTCTTTGACCGAGCCACGGATTGAGCCGCCTGTGCTGAAGCAGGGATATCCTGAAAACCCGTCCTGTGCTGAAGCAGGGATATCCTGATAACCTGACCTGTGCTGAAGCAGGGACTGATTGAGTCACCCGTGCCAAAGCAAGGACTGATTGAGCCACCTACCCTGAAAACCTGATGTTGGGGTGGCCCTTGAGGACTGGAGTTGGCCACCCCTGCTCAAGGACATTCTCGTACGAACACAACTGGCTCAATCATTTTGACTTAACCCTCTGTGCTCAAGCAGGGGAATCCATCAAATCAGGCCTATTAAGGGTCCTTGAGGACAGGGCTTGGGAAACCACTGATTCAGCATCAACATTAGCTCCCGGGGGAGTCACAGTTAACCTACGCTTCACGTTTGAGTAACACTTGTACATATCTGTTGCACTGGAGTCCAATTTCATCAGTGCATGTCAGCAATTAATGGTCTGGCGGCCTGTTCTGATGTTAATGTAGCAATGAATACAGCACACGCGTCACCTGCATACAAACATAAGCTGCTTATTACTATCTCCTTGCAAAGCGTCACTGCATGAAGAAATCCCGTGTGCAACATGCACAGGGAAAGCAAACGGATCTCGCAAAGGAAGCTTCAAATGACTGAGCAAGTCCTGCAACATGCACAGGCAAATAACAGGGTCGTTTGGATACGACTGAGATGATGGTTTATTGATAACATATACACGGAAACAGTTTGCTTTTAATTCAATGGCATCATGCAATATTCACATATATATCCTTTATCTACCCACTACACAGGCCCCACGTAAACACCTACAAAAAAAGTTTTTTTTGTTTTTTTTTGCTTTTATAAATTAATAAAACATTGCCAATTTCCCTAGTATCCGGTTTGGAGAAATATTGATTTAAGAGAAACTTGTATGGCCTATTAAAACGTCTCACTACCCCCCTACCTCCTGGGAAACACTCAGCATGGTTTCCGTTCTCAGGAGGAACACATATTGTGTATAATGTTCATGATTTGTATTGTCGTGCTATTTTGCGTTTACATTTTGTTTTTCAATTTGAATGTCATTTTGATATCATTAGAAAAAAGTGCGTAGAAGTGTTCATGTTTTGGAGTAATTTTACCTTTTAGACAGGGGTTCTCAGCTCTAGTCCTCAAGAGCTACCAACAGGGCAGGTTTTAAGGAGATCCCTGCTTCAGCACAGGTGACTAAGTCTTTGACTGAGCCACCTGTGCTGAAGCAGGGATATCCTGAAAATCGGCCCTGTTGGTAGCTCTTGAGGACTGGAGTTGAGAACCCCTGAGCTAAAGGAACTTCACTATCTATGATTCGTCCTCAAGACACCCCAACATCAGGTTTTCAGGATAGGTGGCTCAATCAGTTCATGCTTCAGCGCAGCCACCTGTGCTGAAGCAGGGTTATCCTGAATCCTGACCTGTTAGGGCGTCTTGAGGCCTGGAGTTGAGAACCCCGGCCTTAAGACATGATGTTTAACGTCATGCAACGTCTCTTTGTCCCCGTCAAAAGTTCCATTTAATATTCATGCTTCCCATAATTAAAACGAGTATTATCAAAACTACAATTATGGTGTCAAGAGAAAAGGTGGAGGAATCAAGCTTTAAAGAATCTCTGCAGGGGATCGCAAATCTGATTTTAACACAATCAAACTGAAACAAATAGAGCACTTAATGTCCTAAAGATTAAATTATCATGATATGACCAAAGAAAAACAACATTGTAATAATGTAAGCACTATTGTGT